>NW_025407962.1:631078-715886 GCF_008403515.1 Naegleria fowleri
AAGATGGATGGAAATGAATTGCTGATCAAGAAAATCAACCTCTTAAAGAAGAGTGAAACAAATTTTATTAACCTGACTTCCAAGCTTAAGAATGTGTGCCTCACTCAAGTCCACAACATTTATCTCGAGGATACGCAAGTTCCATTTCAAACAATTGAACAGGAAGTCGAAAAATTAGGAACTGTCAAGACAAATAATGCACAATCATCCTTTTTCTTCACTCATTCCAAGTCATCCATTCTGAACATTAAGAATTTTGAAAAAAAAGGATGGTCCTTGTATTACATTTCGTTTTCAAACACACCCTATTCAGAGAACAACAATTTTTCATACAAGGTGAAAATTCATGATTTTAAAAAAGGAACTGATAATAGAGGAATTTGTTTTGGAATTGTTGACACAAAGACTCAAATTATTGGAGAAAAACAAGTATCTTATGGTTTAGCTTTTCTGACTGGAGAGATAACTACTCATAAACAGTCATATCCTTATGCAAGACCCTTGTGTGTTGGAGATGTGGTCACAGTGATACTTGAAGATAATTCATTGAGATTTATGATCAATGGTGAAGATTTTGGAGAAGCATTTAATTGTCGTGGAAACAATAATTATCAACCTGCCATAGGTGTATGTGGACACTCAGTCCATTTGGAATTGTTAGACCACCAATAATTTCTTCATCGATCACATCCATAAGAATCCATGTAACACCACCGAATCAATGTAAATATTAAAAGATTGACATCATGTCAAAAGTCGTCAATCTCCTCGTGTACATTCCATATTGTAAGACAAGCATGCAAATCATCACAAAACTTCGTGCCAAAGAAAGCTTCACTCTTTGCCCCGAATTCGCATGGTCATTTCATTCAAAAAGTACTGTCCTTACTTATTCATAAGCAGATTCATAATAATCCTCATCATCGTCACCATAGTATCTCCTTCGTGAATACCATCTCGGCGAATGATAATATTCTCTTTCTCTCGTCATTCCACTTTGAAAGTCTGCAAGATTTGCATATCCTTCATTTTCCACCACTTTTCCAGTCGCAGCTAAATTTCCAAGTTGAGGAGCTCGACACACTGGACAAGGAAAGTTAGGATTAAAACTCTTCCACATTTTGATGCAGTCTTGGTGAATATTATTTCCACACATTTTACAGAAATCTGTCTTCTCAGATCCACCAAATGTTTCATAACAGATCGGGCAATGGACATCTTGGAGAGGTCGTCGCTTCACTGTTGAAAATTGTTCTGAATTTTCTTGAGCTTCACCTGATAAATGTTTATATTCTTTGACAACTCGTTCACTGGCTTGGACGGAAGAAGGAATTGGCGGTGCATCTTTGAATATGGATTCAAGCTCTGAACGAAGAAGAGCTTTTTGGTAAATGCAATGGGAAAATTGACTCACACGAAGTACTCTTAAAAATACAAATAGCTATAATTCATATTCCATCAAATCCACAATTTCCATTCAATAATTGATATGAAGAGTTGTATAAATGCAGTTAGTTAAAACATATAATGTTGCGTTCGTGTCACACTTACGATATGTTTACAGAGATGACCTTTTTCAAAATCTGGACAGGAACATTTCGGGACCTCACAAATATTGACGTTGTAGACGTTTCCAGTCGATCCCAATACGACAAATTCCTCTTCAAGGTTATCAACTCTATTCTTTCTCTCGATTAAATACAAACGTTGAGTCATGGCTCTTTCAATTCGTTCTTTTGTTGCAATACTTGGCTTGGGTACAAATCTTGCTTTTCGTTTTTCTTCTGTGAGTTTTGCCTTCTTTTTTGGAGATGTGACACTTTCATGCAAGATGGATGATGTCGAAGATGATGCTGCAGGAGTTGAAACATTCAAAGAAGCAAATGGAGAGTTAATAAGAGAAGAAGGTGAAGTAAATTGAGAGCTTGTGGTTTGTGACGATGACGTCTTGGTTGGAGTTTTTATCTCTTCTTCATCATCTTGTTCGTGTTTTCTCTTCACCAATTGTGAAGGCTTTTCTAATTCATTATTATTTGAAGGTAATAAAGGTCGATGAGTCACAATCCTTTCGATCAATTGTTCTTTTCGAAGTCCTGAAATTCCCTTTCCTAATTCCATCTTTTTGAGCAAATCTTTCAACTCGACCACTTTGAAAGCATGCAACGTTTCGCGCAGAGTTTGTTCATCATTACAATGATTGAAAAGTGTGTTCGGAGGATTATTTTCGGATTTTGACAATTCACTCTTTTTCTTGACCATTGTGGTGATGTTCAAGTTGGATGGTGGTGATGATTGAAAGTCGGTTTGAAAAAACGAATAAATAGTTGGAGAGGAAGACTTTGTTGTTGGTCGGAATTTTTTTTGATGGTTTTTCTTTCACAATTAAGGACAAAACAGGACAACACTTAATTTGGATATTAGCAATAATGATGGGCAGACTGACAGTCGAATGGCTTAAGAGATCAAACTCCTTTAACTCATTTCAAAAGTTGTTTCTGTTCGCGTTTATCTTCAGTGCAAAGTTCTTTCTGTCAAATCCTTCTCCACAAACGTTAACCCGTGTGGAGAAAGATGAAATGTTCATTTCATTGTAAGTCTTGACTTAAAGACCATTTCAAAAGCAATGCAACATGTTAACACTCCCTCCATGGTAGTCACCAGAACGTGATGGAGGAAACGACAATATTATTTGGTTCAATCTTTGATATGGAAATTCCTTATTGGATATTTGAGTTTGATTTCGAAACCTGAGCTGTCGGTTGTCAGGAATGCAAAGGTTCATGCTCGGCATTTCTTTTCAACGAACAGCTGCCCGCATATGGCCGAGTGGTTTTTCTGGAACTGTGGCAGCCAACTGGTCCAGCGTTCCAATCCCAGGGGTTGCTGCTGTTATCGTGAGCAGTTTAAACACCTTTACTTCCGGGGTGCCTGCTAGGAAGTCACTACGTATCTTACGTTCGGCTTGTAAATAATGTACATAAAACCATCGAACAACGTTTATCATCGAATAAACCCATCCCTGAATTTCTTTTCAACGAATGGAAGTTTCTTTTTCAATGAAAATAGAAGGAACAAAACGTTTTTGTACCTCTGACAAATTATATTTCATTTTCAAGTGGTTCATTTGTTCATAACAAGAAAGAAAGATTGAATGGTCACACCATTTGAGGCCTCCACTTAAGCGATATGTGAAGTCTTTAAAATCATTTCATTACTGAGTAACAATGAAGGAACAAACAAAATGTTTAAAATCTTGTTATTGGTCATTGCTTCCTTGTTGATATTTCAACATTGTGTCCTTCCAGCACATGCTTCACTTTCATTGGGAAATGGAATTAATGGATTTTGTGTCACTCAGGATGCGTTCCAAAATAATCTCTTTGAGATTTGTCAACGAGAAAGGTCAACTTCATGCTGAAGTCACCTTTGAAGGTGTTTGTGTGGACAGACACACCAATCAAGTTGTTTTCACTGTTCCACCCATACAACTTTCAAGATTAATACTGCGCATTTCCACCTTTGACATTACCCCAAGTAGTAATCCATGGAGAAGGAGGAATAGGTATCGTTGAGAAAGATTTTGCAGTGCATGTCAGATTTTTCATTTTGACCTTCACACATGAGGAAAATGAAAGTGGAAACCATGTCAAGAATTTGATGCATCGTGTGGCACGCATGTTTAGAAAAATGAAGGCTCAAGGAGGAGGTGATAGATCACTCATTAATGGACTTGTTAAACAAATGAACCATCTCTTGGACCAGACCACATCTTGGAACAATCAATAGACAGTCAAAAGAATATCGTCTTTATAAATAGTTAATCATCCATCAGCTTTGTAAATATTTCATAAAAGAAGTTTTCGATTGTTCTTGTTGATTTACGAATGTTGAAAAATCATTATCCCTTTCACCTCAGGCCATAATGAAGAAATGAATTTGTGCAAAAAAAGTTACTATTTCAAACCTTCATCAGAAGCCTATTCATGATGAGAATACATCTCTCTGAAAAGAAATAGTTTTGGCAACTTGTCCATCATGTTGATCGCAATGTTGCTACCTTGAAGAACGATCAAGATTGCATTGGAGGACAACATCCTTCTCTCTGTGGTTGGACAGGAAGGACGTTCTCATCTGTTGCTTATGGTGTAAGAGGTCATTTCGCTGTTCATAAGTTGGTAAGAACACTCTTGGTGGATCCTCAAGATTTGAAAACAGAAGAAATACCAAAAGTTTCATTCACGACATTGATTTATCCTGTTTTTGATTTTTCAGTATTCAATTCATTCGGGTCTGTAATTCAATTTCGACATGGATATCAATGGACACTGTTTTGCGAGAGGAAAGATTTGTTTTTTCGAAAGAAGTGAAATGTGATAAAGCGGGGGAAATTGGCTCATGGTGTTTTCATGAATGAGGATTAAAAGAAATGACACATCCAATCTTTAAGGGAGAGTCGAGATGGTCATTAAGGAATATTTACATAGATAGAGAGAATTACAAAATTGGAAAGGATTGAATACATGTTTGGCCAGATTTAATAATCATTGCTTGAGGTGTCAAATGAAGACCGTTTCAACAAGGTCACAATTTTCTTTGTGATTTTTGTTCACCACGTCATGCCGACCAATCAAATACCACCGCCGTTGTAATCGTTAAAAGAAGAGTTGATCCTAGAGACAATTTTTCATCACCTAAAAAAATGCATGACCGAGAAGAAGAATCGTTCCATCTTTCATCATCTTCCGATATTCGTGATGGTATGCAACACATTGCTGATCATGTAGAAAACATATTTCAACAATTACCATATGAGCTGATTGAAGTGATTGTTGGATATTTGAATTCGGTTGAATTGATCTTGTCGGTTGCAAAAGTTTGTAAGCATTGGAGAGATGAAGTTGTGTTTCCGATCGTGAAGGAACAATATAAAACTCTCATTTCGGAGATTTACCCTCATCATCAAGAAAATGATGACCAATTTGAAATTTCTTCAATGATGGATTTTTATACCAAAATTCAAGGACAAAGATTTGTTAAACAATTACTGCGTAAATGTGTGTTTGAACTTGCCATTCAAATACAAAAACATGCTTTCCCTCACACCGATGATGTTAGAACTATTGAATGCAATTTACCGTGGCTTGAAAGTGAGCTCTCTATTTTGAAAGGTTACTTTGCAAATTTCATTTGTATGAAAGAAACAAATCAGAACAGGACAACCACCACAAATAATTCCAACACAACTAACAATGGAGGAGGGCTCTTTAAAGGAGTATTGGATTATATGGCGTCGTTATTTGGAAAAAGTAGTAGTAGCAATAGTACCTCATCTTCCACAAACAAACCGTCAAATCAAAACGAAGGAATTCCAAAAAAGGAGTTGCGGGAATATGATTTTCTAATTAAGGCATTATTGGATGGTATGTATTTCAGTCACCAGTGGACATTATCTATTCATTCTCATGTTGACAATCTTTTTAAACCTTAATAGGCGTTTGGGGAGCAGGGAAAACGTCCTTCTTGAGAGCTTCAATTCATGACACTCCACCAGATAATCATCACCATGCTACTATTGGAGTTGATTTTGGATTACGAACATTTGTATTTGGAAACGAATTCAAAATCAGATTTCAATTATGGGATCAATGTGGACCTGAACGATTTCGATCCATCACCACCTCGTACTATCGAGGTGCAAGTTGTATTTTTTTACTTATTGATTTAACAGATAAGAATGAATGGTTGAAACCAAAAATTCAAGACATTTTAGAACAGGCTAAACCTGGGACTGAAGTTATTGTTATTGGAACTAAAACCGATCTTCATGAAGAGAGGAAAATTTCGAGACAAGATTTAGAGAAAATGGCTTTCGAAACATTCAAAGGTTCGCTTTATGTGGAAATAACGAACACAAAAATTGAGGAACCAAAAACTGTGTTGTGGTATTCTGTACTGTTGAGATACTTGTTGAGTGTTAACGTCACGGATGTGTGACTTGGTTCCATAGTTTTTCGTGATGCAGAATTATCATCCAACCCTCGAAAAATTGTTAATAACACAATGAAATGATTATCGTATTTAATGGCAATCTACTGTGTCGAACTATTAATTTGATGTGGTGTTTGTGGGATTTTCTGCATTTTTTATCAATTGACTTTGTTCAGCAACGAGACCCGAGCATTAATTAAGATGTGAGAAGGTTAACTCCAAAAAAGGGTCAGCAGAAAAAATAAAAGAGAAAACCAAAGAAACAAACAAAACACAACAACTGTGCTGAAATGATGGACTTTTAACAATGACACAAGTTGCCAAAATATATCAGGTCGTGGTTGGAAACAACCACAAACATATGAAACTGATGTTTAGAATGGTTTTTGGAGCGGATCGTTTGAAAACAAATTTTAAAATTGGGAAGTGAAATCATTGATCCTTTTAAAAATCCTGTTAAAAACCTTCGACACTCAGAAGTAGTGTGTCTCTATGAAAATGATTTCCCATCTTGTTTATTGAGGAAACACGAAACGAGAAATAAATTTTTTTCAATTCCAAAAAAAAAATGAGTTTTGTTTGGAGGAATGTTGTCAAGCCTCCTCCTTTAACAAATACATCATCAACAGGTGCAACATCATCAACAACAACAACAGCAACGAACTCCTACGGAACACCATCCACCCCTCCCCTCATGATGGCCAATAATAACGGATCAGTACGAAACAACCCATCAACCACCACCCCAACAAATGTTCCGACGACTAGCAGCAATAGCACAAAGGCTTCTTCTGCAAGAGCTTCTACAACGACTTCATCGAGTAATACCGTTGGATCAACAGCGAAGAGAGGATCTAAAAAGAAGGAGCCAGAAACATCAACACCGTTTTTTGCAACATCTTTTATACCTTTTCATTCTGCTTCGTTGAAAGGAATCACTCCATTATTACCTGCCAAACCAGTCAGTCAACAGCCTTTTATTGCCATGTCAAATGCTTCTTTGAATTCAATGCCTCCTTTTCCGACTTCATCATCCAAACAAGCCTATGATTCGGAAGATGACATGTTAAGTTATAGTAGCAACTCGAGTGATTCTGATGATAGTAGTAGTAGTGGAGACTCTGAATCTTCGAATGAAGATTCATATGAGTCATCATCGTCAACATCTTCTGAGAAATTAAAAAAGAAGAAAAAGAAACCCAAGAAAAAGTCATCCAAGAAAGAGTCTTCCACCAAAAAGAAGACAGAAAAAGAGGTAGCGCCACCAGTGGTGACTGAAAAACCCTCCGAAAAAAAGGATGTCAAGAAAATAGCTGAGAAACCAGAAAAGAAAAAGAAAACAAAAAAAAAGGAAACTAAAAAAGATTCCACACAATCTGTAGAATCATCAGCAAAAACAGATGAAACGGTTGCAGAAAAGAAAGCTGACAACACAAAACAACCATCCTCTCTGACAACAACACCTCCTGGAACCACCGCTGTGACCGCAAATACTGCTACGACCAACATTTCGACATCGACCTCATCAACAACATCAGCCACATCTACAACAAAACCAGCAAAAAGAAAGTACACTAGGAAAAAAGATAAAGAGGCAGCAGCATCCAAAGATCAGGATGCCAACAAGGTAGAGAAAGAACCTTCTCCTGCAAAAAAGAAGCGAAAGGCTAAATCCAAATCAGAAGCTGATTCTGCAACAGTCACACCTACCAAAAAGAAAAAAACAAAGGCAGCTACAGTTGTCACGCCTCCCATTGCCTCCACATCTACCAGCAATGCCACCTCACTGAGAGAGACTACAGTCAACAATACTCCACAAGTAACGATCTTACCAAAATCAACTCCAGAAAAAAAGCAAAAAGACAGCAATATTTATGCAACAGAGGACGATGAACGACTGTTCATTATGGACAGATACGAATTTCAGCAATCAAAATCTTTGAAAAAGATCGAAGGTATGTTTTTCACGACTATTATCATTATTTCGAAATACTAATTTTTGCCATTAATTAGACCCACCTTTTTTCTCTAAAAATTATAGCCATGATAAATTACGAGATGACATTTACGGATTACCTTGGTGCTTCGTCAAAGAATCAGAAATTAATGGCGCAGAAAAATCAAACAATTTTATTCCCAATTCATATTTGGAGCATGTTGTAAATGAACATCACAATATTTTTTCTGAAGATGTTGTCGACAATGACATGGACGATGATATTGAAATGAAAGCTGCAAAACAAGAAAATGATACTATTTATGAGCCAGTATCCATTTCAGGGTATGATTGTTTAATACCTGTGGAGCTCATTCAAAACCCAGAATTATTCAAAACAATATTCAGTATGAACACATGGAATAATGTATTGAAGGAACACCATAGAATGTACCTTAAACAATTTTTACCTCCCTGCCTTTTCACAAACACTACCAACCATATGATAGATCATTCACGAGCATCATCTTTAAATGATGACACTTCTGGCACCTCCAACCAAGAAACATCAACTTCATCAAATGAAAGCAATCATAGCGAGAAAAGGCACTTTGACCTTTCTGAATCTCGAGAAGAGGAACTTCATGAATGGCAACAACTGATGAATGGATCGTCAGTACGCCACAAGAAATCCACATTCTCCTCTCGCGCCAATAATGACCAAATGATTTCTTCACACTCTTCACAACTTGTTGGAAATTCCATTACCCTCAAACAAAACGAACCTGAGATATTCACAAGAACTCTTTCTCAACTCTTCAATCAGACACCTCTCTTATTTAATCAACCCAATGATACCACAAAATTAATTCAAAGTATCACACGAGGAGAAAATCATCCTGCTGTACAAATAGAAAAGCAACAAATGAGATATCTAAAGTCAATTAATTTACGATTAGAATATCACCTTTATGTGGAATGTGAGCTAATGGCAAAACGAAAACTATCTGCTCAACTCAAAATCAAAAACCTGAACTTGTCTATGCCTGCATTTCTCATGAAACCAACAAAGCAAACCACTCTTGCGATTGCAGATCAGAAACGAAGAATGGCTGAAAGAAATAACAAGATACCAATTCCTCAAGCGCCTTCATTGTTATTGGATCAGCAAGGAGGGTCCATGGAACCACCTTCAAGCAGCTCTTCAACAGCCAACACCTCACAACAGCAACAACAGCAGCCCGTTAACAGCCAAAAAGACCAATCTCAAGCAACAGGTGCCACCAACAACACATCAAAAGAGACAGATTCAAAAACATCAGCTAAAAACACCCAACAAACGTCCACACTCACACCAGTGGTGAAAGAACGAAAAAAGCCAGGTCCAAAGCCAAAAAAGAAAAAGGAAGGCGAGCCTGTCGTATTCGAATTTGTAAGCTTTAAGGTGTCTGGAAATCCTCCTCCTGAAGAAAAGGAAACCACAACTAAATCGAAAAAGAAGCAAAAGTAACAATGCAGTAAATGGTGGCTTGCTTAAGTCATTGCGTTCTACTTTTTTGAACATTAAGACTGCCCTTTATTTAAGAGGCAAATGAACATGCGCTTGCATTGGTCAACCGTAGGTGATTATTGACGTGGAGGTGACATGCTTTGACCTTGATGCTTTCTCTGGGGAGCATTCTCGGGATTGTGTGGATGCAGCTGTTTGTTGGTCTCGTTCTTCCTTGAACTTGGCTGGAATAATCCAAACCTTGGAGGGTTCTTATTGAACGGAGGCTGCTGAGGTTGAGGTTGCTGACATTGAAATCCTCCATAAGGAAACCAAACTGGACCAGCATGCTGAGGAGAGTAAGGGTTGTTGTGTTGAGAAAGAAACCCAACAGGATGATACTTATGATATGGATCATGATACAAGTTGCTATTGATGACAGGATGAGCGTATGAATTGTAAAATTGAGAAGGTGGAGGAGGTGGATAATACACTGGTCCTCCCATCATCATGTGTGGAGGAAAGGGTTGCTGTGTTTGCAATGGAATTCCCTCACGCGAAATGAAATAGAATGGATATCCACCGTTGTGGTGCGGAGGAGAGATTGGAAGGGCAGCACAGCTCTTACAAGAAGGAATGTCTGCTGACGCATTGGTAGAGTTCGAGCTCATGAGTGACTGTTTCTCTTGGAGAGACATGCCGGAGTGATCTGTTCCTTGATCCTCACAACAAGCTGAACTTGATTCTGTGGACATGAGATTGGAGAAATCGAGCTTTCGTTTTGCTCCAAAGACTTGTTCTCTCTTTTGCAATTTTTCCTTTCTTTTTTGCTCTCTCAATCTTTCGACTTGATTCACAATGAGAGCCCAGCTCCCGTTGAGATAAGGGAACAAATAGTTGAGCATCTTCCAAGCACATTCACTCTTTGCTTGCTTAATATCTAAGCTTTTTCCTTCTGAAAAGTAAACTCCTTTGGGAGTTTCTAAAACCATAATGATGGAATGAATGGAAGGAGAATGGCTCTTGAGAACTGTTACTCCGTTGTCACCTTGCTGCGTATTCTGTTCAGTAGTTGGCTCTTCCTTATGGCGACATGTTGGGTAATTGAAACCTTTCAAGTGGATTACCTCATTCAAAACCTTAACTGGCTCTTCTAAAGGAATGAGAAGATCAGTGGTCTGATCAAACATTGGAAATGGTCCATAAGAAAAAGATTGGTCAGATGAATAGAACGATTCAACATCATTGGAAATCTCACTGCTCTTTGTTCTTTCTTCTTCTTGTGGAGATTGAGTATTGACAATGGAGACTGGATTGAAACCTTCCTTAATTACCTTTTCGTCAATGAGTTTGAATGTCTTCTCTTGATGTGCAACATCATTCTCGTCCATAATGACCTTTCTCAAGTTCACATTTTTCTCTTTGAGTTGCTGATCCAAGTACTTCATGATTTGCAACACATTCCCGTGGAATTCCGGATAGAGCTGAATCAGCATGTACGTAGCCGCAATATTCCTTGCTCGAGCCTTACTTTTACATCTTGCAAATGATGTCAACATAATCCCCTCTCGATTCATGAGTCGATACATGCATTCAAAATCTAAGGAAGCATTTGAAACAAGTGAAGGACAAGGAGCTTTCTGCTTTAAAATGGCGCAGTGAACGTGAAGCGCATGAGGAGCATGTCTTTGTAAGTGAAACCATTTGTTAATGTGCTTGTCATCGCATGAGCCATACTCGTTCATGCGTGTGATGTTGCCTCCGTTCTCAGCTCCAAGTTCAATAACTTTCAATTCTGAATCCATCTCGCTCGCTTTGTGGAGTGGTGATCTTTGGAGATTCGCGGTCTCACTTGATGCATGTGGAGTTATCATATTGGAATTAGTCTTGTTAAACCAAGCACCCTTGCATTTGTTGTTGGGAGAGGCGCTACAACTCAATCTTCCTGTTCCATTCGAAGAGCTTGATGAAGGTGAGTCCTTGACCCTCTTGTCGGGAGTTCTTGTGGACCCAAATGCAGAAAATAGCTCACAGTTAGAGGAGGACGACACTTCCTTTCCATCCTTAATTCTCCACTCAGGTATTGCTTGTTTCTCGCTCTTTTCTTGAACACTCTTGGAAGGACTTGGAGTGAAACAAACGTCGCTGTTGCAAGTACTTTTGGTTGTTAATGAAGAAAGGTCACTTTCCACAGAGTCTCGTTCATTACGGTTGGAAGGAATTTGCAAATAATTGAGCGCACCTTCCACCTCTTCCAAAAGGCTGTCTTCCAATCTTGCTCCTCCACGAATCCTTCCAAAGTGATTGGTCCGAGGATCCACAATTGGAGAGGTAAAGGCCAGGATTTCTAAATCCTCCTCGCTCTCCACTGCAGAGGATGAAGGAGAAATTTCAAAAGAGAGAGGTGAACTTTCATTTGACTTGAGGCTCTGGTTGGTATTACTTGAAATGGAATGAAGTTCTGAATGACCATGATTAGGTTTGCATGGAGAATGAGCGAGCCTTTGATTCTTCTTCTTGATGGGAGTCGTAAATTCATCTTGGTTTGAAATCTCTCCTTGAGGGTTACTGGAGGAAGAGTGATCAGTTGAGTCAATAGGAGTCGACTTGTCAGACTGGCATGGTGAAGCCTTATTCATAGATTCTGGGGTTAATACTGAATGAACTTGCTGGTTTAATGGAGTACAAGCCTCCGTTTGGGACTTGATTGAGGTGGTCATGATGGGTGGTTAACCCACGTAGTCAACTCGTAGATGCTAATTACAGAGGATGAGAGATTTTAAGGCTATATCAATCGTCCACTTTGAAAATCTCTTGAATGGTTGTGGTTAATATGTGTCGATCTATTTTTTTTCAACTGGAAAAAGAAATCACCAATTTCCTTATTACACTCTCCTTTAAAATTATTCCCTTAACCTTCTGTTGTAGAAAAATGGCGCGATGTGAGTTGTGTGTAAAAGCCTTTTTGATTCTTGAACGAACTGCATCAAAGTCGATTCTCATTTATTCTTCTTGGATGCATCTTGTGTGGATGACCTTCGAGAAGAGTCCATCCAATATGAAATGGAAATTGAAATCACATAAGAGATGAAAACCGGAATGGCATGATCTGGTTGCAACACTGCTCCATCCACGGCCGTTTCTGTCATTTTCTGTGGAGTGTCATCATAGAGAGCAACATAATTTAAAACGACTGCCAGTAAACTGTAACATCCACATGCCATCCAGAAACTCCATTGTGAAGTAACTCCCTTGGTCATGCCATCATTCATAATTCTTGTGGCAATGATTCCAACAAGTCCAACAAAAACGCATGAATATTCCAAGAGTAGATTTTGTAATCGTGACCAATAATGCCAAGTTCCCATGCCCAACCTTGAGTGTGTCCAAGGAGGGAAGAGGCTCATATCTGGACGATGGACCACCACATCTAACAACCAGTGAGAAACAACACCCATAAACATGATTGAATATAGAGAGAGAAATGATCTCTTTCCTCGTCCACGAATCATGACATAGAGGACAGTCAAAATCAACGACAAGACAACACTTCCACTCAAACTATGAGAAAATACGGCATAATTATTGGTCGGCATCAATACACCCTTTCTCGCCCATTCCACATTCAAGGTCGAGTACTCACTGCAAATAAAAGGACATTCCTTCACTTGCATTTGGCACACATATTTACAGAGTAAATTCATAGCAAAATAGCAGATATCAATGATCTGAGTTGAAATCATCAACCAAACCAAAGAAACATCGGAGAAGAGAAGATGCAACAAGCCTGCGGGGCCGTAATGACCTTGAAACATTTTTTTATACTAATAATTCCATTCTGAGACTATAGTAGAACCAAAGATCAGATCTATTGGCGAGTAGTGGTCACAGGACAAAGAGTGAATAACTCTTTTATTTGTCATCATGAATAATGAATGAATTCTGATCTATTAAACGATAGGGGTTATCTGATCGGTGAGATGATTCAATTGTTGAACAAGTCCATTAATGAGTGATGTATCTCATCCACCTTGAGAAATCATTTGATCATACATGCGAATCACACGACACAACAAATTTTCTGTTTGGTTTCCACATTCAGGTTGGTCCATGAAGGTTAATTGTAAAAGGGTGACTCTCAATGAAAAATCTGGATAAACTTTCGCTGGAGTTAGTTGGAAAACTCCAAGGATACGTATAAACTTTTCGCATGGCAGGTTGCTGATGGTTGAAATTTGTCTGATGGATCTTGTGAGCTGAGTAGGTGGAACTGTGAAAACCACTTGATTAAATAAATTCGCACAAATTCCTTCGATCGTCACATTGGCAAGGAAGCTTTTGCTGGAACACCATCAATGTTGTTGTGATCAATAAAAAGAGTTTGTCCATTTTTTGATTCTTTCATTCTGCCTTGGTGTCTACGGAATTTAAAGATTTTGCCAATCAAGTTGGTTGTGATGAAAAAGGTTGCATGTCCATTAATTTTAAACTTTCATTTTAAGACTTTCAGAACAATTACTCATCAGAATTCAAACGCAATTTGAAAGAGGTTTATATAAGTGTATTTGTTCCTGCCATTTTCATCGAAAACAAACTTCCAGATTGTGAAGGGAAAGACCGTGCAAGAACCTTTGAATTTATGTAATCGTGACAACCGACAGCTCATTTTCGAAATCAAACACAGAGACCTTTCAGGGAAAAACCAAAACAATGACATGCATGAAATTAATCTTAAAGCTCAAACATCACATTTATTTAAACTTAACACTGATTGATAGTTAACGTGTTGATTGACTGTTTATATGTATTCGAATGGTTCTATTTTACAACGCCATGACCTTTTTTGAATTCTCATGTCCCTCTATTACCCCATGGACATACTTTAAATTTTCACTTTCACACTTGTTGCTCTTTTCTAATGTCAAAAAATGTGTAAATATCGTCTCTTGTTTTTGTTGTTATGGACTCTTGTTTTGCTTGCTTGTTGCCAACAAGCTCATGCAGAACCTCCAGATCGAGTCTTCTTTTTCCCTGCTATTGGTGGTCAATGCATCTCCACCAGCACTGGCATCAGATATCCCATGAATATGTTCTTAAGTAATTTCCGTTTCGTACTCATTGATAAAGCTCTATTTTGAAGCCACTGCTCAAGGAAGATGTGTGGATGAAAATTCAAACACTGTGTTCACATTTCCACCTACCACTTATTCTAGACCAGTTATTCAATCTTCATCTACTGATACTTGTTCTGGTCTTTGGATGTTGATTCCAAGTTTGAGGAGACCTTTTGCTGTATTTTCTGAATTTTCTGTTCAAGCTGGAATGCAATTAATATTCTCTGAAGATTAATTCTTTTCTGGAACAAGACCAGGAAATTATTTGTCAGAATTGTTTTGTCGTATTGATCGAATGTTTAAGAACAGTATTGAAGGCGGTGGAGAAGCACAAGTTCAAGGAGTGGTTCAACAATTGAATCAAATGTTGGACATTGTTGGACATGCTCAGCAATGTGTTGAAATTTGTAAGATTTATAGCAAGGATGCGACATCTCCTTAATGGACCTGTAACTATAGCCTTATTGAGGAGCCGTATGTCAATTAATTTGTGACTTTGGTTTCGTAAAGCGTGTGTCTTTGTAAATAATAAAATGTAAATATCTCACGACACTCAAAAATAGTGAACAATTTTGTTTTCCATGTTTCACCTCGATCATTTCCAAACAAAATATTGATCATATATAAGCTTAGAATCAACATGAATTGAAAACATTTATATACATCGTCGCCATTCAATAATGAAGAAGAAGAAGAAAAAGGAAAATACAAAAGTGGAAGAAAAATAAGTGAGAGAATTACATTACTCCCTCTCGGAAAGTGTGTTTCTATATAAACGAAAGGAATAATGATATATAATGATATCTATCTATCAAAATCAAGAAAGATCCCTTTTCTTACTTCTTCTCCTCCTTAGCCTTCTTCTCTCGTTCTTTAGCAATACGCTTACATTCTCCTGCGAGCCATTCAAAAGCCTCTTCAACACCATCTCCAGTCAGAGCAGAACATCCGAGCATCTTCCATGTACGATCACGCAAACCACTCAAATTACCACTCAATCCCAAGAACTCTTTCAATTGATCTAATTTTCGAGGAGGATTCAAGTCTTGCTTATTGGCTAACACGAGAAGCAAGGATTCACGGAGTTGTACGTTTTGAATAATTCCCTGAAGGATTTCCTTGACTTCTTCTAAACGTTCATCAGAGTCGGCACTGTCCACGACAAATACAATGACTTGAGCGTGTTTGTAGTAGGAATTCCACGTAGAACGGAGTTGTTCTTTACCAGGGAACTGTTGGATTGATTTGTTGATGTTATTGGATGGATTGTTGGGTGGAAGAATGGCGAGTCATGATGATGGGAATGATGATGTTTGATGGTGTTGAAACGAGTTGTTGTTGATGTTATGGAAAGATTCATGTGGGGATCAAGTTGTTAAGAAGAGAAGTGTGGATCCGTTGACGGATCATTGAAATGGTTGGAAAATGTCAACGAGATGATGTGTGTTGATGATGATGATGGGAGGAAAGACAGTCAATAATTTCCAAGTCGAAGTATTCACACATAGTACACATTGACAATGATTCGGTGAATATGTGAATATGAGAGTGTCATTCGTTTCATCATCATCATTTGATATCAAAGAAGTCATTATTATGATCACATTCCACATAATATATTATCAATTCCAAATTGAATTCATAATCATTAATATATATAACAAAAAACACGTCATCAAGAATCATCAAGGATGATATCGATTGATTTGGAATGAATCAATGAATGTATCAACAACAACACAAGGACAGCATCATGTAAATCACTTACATCCCATGCAATAAATTCAACTCCTTCCACGACAAATCTCTTAGAATCGTGACCTAAAGTTGGACTAATGCTATCGCGTTGCTCTTGTTTGAGGGCTTTGAATTTGTTGAGACCAACATTGATGATGGTGGTCTATGAAATCAAAAGTGCCGTATTGAAATTGAATAACGATGGCAGATGAAGGTTCATCACAAGAAGAACATAATAAAAACAATAAAAATTTCGATTAAAGGGAATGACAAGTGGCAGGTCAAGCCATCACATGTGTTATTATTCTATCAAGTACAACTAGTAATCAAAAGATACATACTTTACCAGCACCATCAATACCTAAGAAGAGAGTGTTCACTGGAATGACGTTACCCATTTTGTTGTTGTCGTATGTGAATCTAATCCGTTGTGTTAAAACTTTTTTTTTGATGGAGAAAATCGCATGTCTCATTTAAGTTGTCATCTCTTACACGTCAAGTTGGCTGAACGGCAATCACAAATCCGACGATCAGAGGTGGAACTCAGGGAAGCTTTCATCAAACCTCTCATGTATGAATCGAGAAAGAGGGCTTTTGTAATGTCAATTTATTGTTGTGAAATAGAGATTAGTTTTGAGAGGAATCTGCAGCTTCAATAACAATGGTACGCATCAGTTTGTAATAAACAACAATGGCAATAAAGAGAATAATCAATGAGATGAAAATCATGGTGGTTGGTTTGAATCCAGTGAGGTTTCTTCTTTGGAACCAATATTTGGTGATTTCCTTATACTTGACTGAAGTTGTAATGGATTCGTTTTCTAACAAGAGAATTCTTTGGAAAGAGAATTTGATTTGTCCACTTGTAGTATCTAAGGAGGAAAGATTGACTGGATTCACGCCACTGTCAAAACTAAAGGCCTGTTGTTGCATTTCTTCAAATAATGGTTCAACATCTAGTTGTGCTATTTTCTGACTGGACATTTCTTTTTTCCTTGTAAATCGTTTGAGGCCTACCACGGAGTCAGAAATGGTGTTGGTGAGGAAAGAATTCTTAATTTCTTGAATATTTCCTTCAAACTCTCCATACTTGTATCCTTTTGGCAAGAATACGGCTAAATTCAATTTGCTGATAGGGCAGTCAATCTTGGCGAGAGAGACCTCAATCGTTCCTGAGGAGCTCATGGTTTTGGATGGAACTGTGAAGGTAAAATCAATGTTCATGGCAAGTGTTGCTTGTTTCTTGTTGAGTGGAATTAGAATTGTTTTGACATCCCCACGAACTTCCTGACCAGGTTTAACAGTGGATCCATCCACAGTGGTGGACCAAACTTCTGCACCAGCCAATTGTTTTGGTAAGGTCACTCTGAGATATTGTTTGGTGGTATTGTAGACGTTCATGTTTAGTTTGTGTAGCAACTTGTCGCTGGATAAGGTAATGCTGTAGCTACAATTTTCAACACTCGTTGAAAGAACAGGAACGTCTGCATGTCTAATAACGTCTAATTGTAGTTCGTGTTGATTCTCGAGGAATCTATAACCCATCAGGACAGGGAAACCAGACTGCTTGTGTACATGGGGCAACTCGGAGACGTCAATCTTTCTCAAGTATTTTCTGGACTTTTCGACAATTTCAATCACAGTCTTTGCAATAATTGCAAGTGTACCTGTCTCTCTCACAGTATTCAAAGTAGAGAGAGACGGTGTCTTGACTAATGCACTGGTTCCGCCCATATCTGCCTCATGATGAACTTCCAAAGTATATGAATGCTCGATTTCTCTCGAAAAGGTTACAACTAGTTTCTTTCTTGCGTTAACAAAGGATTGAGCGTCTTCGAGTTGCTCATCTTTTACACCCTCTCCACTATTTTCCTCACTCACAAGATTCCATTCCTTAATGGAGGAACCACTCACAGAAATTATTCTGAATGGAAGGCCAAATGGATTGATGGCAATCTCTAAAGATGTAATACTTCCATTAATAATCGAGTACTCAAATCTACTCTTGGTATTAATGACACCTTCTCCAATGAGACAGCTCGAGTTTTGGGTGGAGCTGATGGAGACTGGCAAGGTTACTTTCATAACCTCCTCCTCAGATTCCTTCTCTTCAGAGGCTGATTCTTGAAGTATCTTGTCAATCTTGTTAGTGACCTCAGGAGTCCATTCAATGTTCAATGAGCTTAATGAAGGAAGTTGTGTGAATATTCTTGTGATTGTCTTATCGTTGAGAGAAATGTTGGATTGTTCAAAATAGAGTGCAGGGGTAATTTTCACTTGACACTTCTCAGTCATGATCAAAAACTCAAAGTTGCTGGTCACTGCATTTGGAAGGTTAAGGAAGATTTGTCTTGGAGAAGTTTCATTCTTAAGGTTCTCAATGTTTGAATAATTGACATCAACGCTCAATTTGACTTCGTAGAGTCCGGAAGTATCAGTGAGAAGAATAATGTCATTTCCATCAATGGAGATGTGACTATTCACCTTCTCATTTTCGTTGCTTTCATTTCCCAAGAACTTTACAACACAGTTTCTCAAGGCAATTCTGCGTTGAACATTGGACAAGAGAATACATTGAGTCCACAACTTTTTGCTCAACAAGAGATTATTCTTTTGCAAAATGGCCTTCTGCTTTTTGGATACATTTTCTAAAATGTCAACCATGTAGGTCACCTCAAATTTACAACTGTGAACCACTGGTTCATCTTTTCCAATCAGTTGTGCCAAAGGAATTGAATCATCTGATTTTTGGACGTTATTTTCACTACCTTTAATATCCATAGATCTCACAATATAGGGCTGATCATCAGCAGATATTACAGAGTCATCAAAGTGTTCTTCTAAAAACTTTTGTTGATTTTGAAATTGTTGCAAAATCTCTAAATACTTGTCCAAAGGTAAACTGACAGTTGGATTCAAAGTGGTTGAAGCACCTGCTGTTGCAACAGCACTACCACTCCAAACTTGTTGTTGGGGAGATGAAACTAAAGGTGGAGGTGGAAGAGATCTTTCTTTACAAGTGGACTTTTTCATCTTCTCTCCACACATTTGGTCCTGAGATTGAAGAGGCTGAGAGAAACCACTAGAGGGTGCCATGGGTGCACTGCACCAAACATTGGCCTTTCTATCCTTGATTGCTTTTACTTTACTGAACATTTTGAATTAAAAAAGAGTGGATGCTATTAATCAATTATGGTGATCAAGAGATCAAGCTCGGAATGAAGCAATAAATGATCCGATCGGTTCAATAAATTAGAAGGAATGGATTGGTTGATGATCAAAGATGACTCTAAACAAGATCAATGATCTGCACGAGATTCAATTTTTGAATTTTTTTTAAAATGTTTCTGCATATGAATGACTTAAGTTCATTGTTCTGAAAGGGCAGAGTTCACCACTTAGGCGGGAAGACATCACGAAAAAATGAACGTCTTTTCAGATATTTACAAATCACGTCTTGGCTTGAGAAGCACTTTCAAATTACCTGGTCGAACAGTCACTCCAGGTATATCTGTCACTCGATCCTTAGGATTTGACTCATCATTCAGCAATTCCAATTCATAAAATTGCAACATTCGACTCAAAATCATGCATGCCTCAATTAAAGCAAATTTGTATCCAATACATTTACGATTTCCCATCGAGAAGGGAATCCATGTGAAATCGTGTTGAATTTTCAATTGAGAATCTGCATCGAGTGGAAATCTCTCGGGTTTGAATTCGAGTGGAGACTCCCAATTTTTCTCACTTCGATTGGCAGAATAAATATCCATAGCCACAGTGGTACCAGCTGGAATGGAATAAGGCCCAATTGTGGTATTCTTTCGAGCAGCACGAAAAACTCCCATCACAGGTGGATGAAGTCTCAGAGTTTCCATCAAGACTGCATTCACATAATGCAATTGAGAGTAATCGTCAAAATAGGGTTTTCTTGCATTTGGTCCTTTCCCTAAAATTCGATCCACCTCCTCGCGTGCTCTTTGTTGGATTTCTGGTCGTTTTCCGAGTTCATAGACACACCATTGCATGGCCGTGGCAGTTGTTTCATGGCCTGCCAAACTGAATACATATGCGTCGGATTTCAATTCTTGATCGGTGAGAATTCCTTTCTGTTCTCGATTGGCCTCCACCACGACACTCAGTAAATCTCTTCGTTCTTCTGTGGAATCGGCAGAAAATTCTGAATTCACAGCAGCATTCAATTCCAATTCTTTTCGTCTCTCTGCAATGATCCTGTCAAGAGTGGAGCTTACCACTTGAACGGCCTTCTCCACACCTGTCAACTTGTTCACCAAAGGCAATAAGAAAGATAAGGCAGGATACAAATTGGTGAATAAAAATCCCCACATGACACCTGTCGACAACATGAATTCGAGAGAACGTCTGAACACTTTTCCTTCGGGGTTGACTCCATCAAAGATTGAGAAATCGAGACCAAAACCAGCCTTTCCTAACACATCCAAAGTGACATCACTGAAATCTGCATTTGCATCCAGAAGAATTCCCTTTTTTCCTTTTTTGAAAGCTTGTTCCAAATCTTTGTCCCATTTGGCAGAACGAACCAAATCGACACTATTCACAGCTACTTGAGACATGTATTCCAGATTCTTAGTTGAGAATGTTCCTGAAGCGACTCGGTGATGTCGTTTCCAATTATCTCCTTGAATTTCAAGAGCTGACAAGATATTCTCTCCGAAGGTATTAAACAAATCATAAATTTTTTTCTGCTTGATGAAATCATGACTTTTTATGACCATGACTTCTTTCAACAAGTCCTTATCACAAATGGACACACTATTGTGACTCCATAAACTCATTCGGAGTGTATGAGTCTTGGGATCTCCCATGATTTTACGGAGTTGGAGCACATCATCATGACAACCCCAATACAAGTAAGGAGAGAGGAAGGGAGTTTTATGAAACAAATGCAAGGGTTGCCAGGAGCCTGGAATGTGCTTTACTTTTCTCCAATGATTGAAAGTCGAGAGAGCAATGAACAATGCAGAGGCAACAAGAAGAGCGAGACCTGCCAATAACAGTTCCCACAATGACATGATTTTGAATTTGGTTGAAATGTATATTTGAGAGCAAGAGAGGAATGGGCTATTGAAGAAAACAGACGAGCAGACGCTTTGTTGTATTGAATTTGTTTTTTTTGAGTCCGCTTTATTGGTTCACTTTTGCGCTTTGAGCTTTATTTCACTAGTTTCCCAGATTGGAAAGTGACGGGAAACATTTGAGCCCGCTTTTGAGGTCCGCCGTTTCAAACCCCGCTCAAAGAGATTCCAACGAACAATTTTTGTTGGGAATGCTTGGCTTCTAAGAAAGCCAAGCATTTTTGTTGGGAATGAACATTTTCTCATTGTCCACAACGTTGAATTGAAATCCAGTAGGATGGATTCCAAGTGGAATATATTTGTGCAATGATCGTTTTGCAGTGCAGTTAAATATTCTAATGTTTGCTTGGCTTCTAAGAGAAGTATACGAATGGGAGATTTTCATAGTTCTGAAGAATTTACACTTGCGTTCAGTTTACAAAAAATTACCTCAACACTTCTTTTGGATCCATTCATTGCACAAGTTGAGCTTCCTCGTGATGATGATTCGGGAAAATTATTTAACTCTTACGAATCCAGCCAATAGCAATCCTTTTTCTTCCTCTTCGTCCATTGTATTGATCTCTGTAAATAGTAGCAACTCCAATTCCGAAAATCAAAATTCAATGACACCTCCGTCATCTTCTTGTTTGAAAACAACTCATCAACAGGAACCTTCATTTGTGCCATCCATGAATACATCTTCCTCTTTGTCATCCAATAGTAATGAAGATATCTCAGTTTCCTCATCGGAGGATCAAACCACTTTTCATCCTATTTCTTGCAACCGATGTCGACGTTTGCATAAAGGTTGTGATAAAAAACTTCCTTCTTGTACAAAATGTCTCACTCGGGGGGTTACTTGCGAGTACAGTAACCCTCAACGAAAGGGAAGAAATTCATGGAAACCTAAAATCCACGGCTCAGATGCAACATTCAGCTCAAGTCACTTAGTGGAACCAGCCATAGGACTCCCATATCCTGGAGCAATTCAACACCCAACAACAGAGAAACATCTCGATAAGCGAAAAGTTCTTGATATTTATTACACTCTAAATTCTGAGCGCCTAATTGAAAGGCAAGATCTTGAGAGGTACCTTTCCAATCGAACAAGTTCAAGGTCAACAAAAGATTCTGAGGAGGATCTTGAAAATGCGTCTGAGTTCATTGTTGACAATAAGAAGGAGGTTTTTGCCATGTTTTTGGCCATGAAGGCTTACTATGAACAACAAATGGGTATGGAAGGAGCTGAAGAAACCATTAAAAAAGCTCATGAAGCGCTCTCCAAGATTTTTGACAAACATTCGAATTTTTACGTGGCATGTGCTTATGCATTTATGGCTGGATATGAATCCGCATGTGGACGAGTCAAAAACGCGAAATTTTATTTGCATTTTCTTAATTTTTACTTTGATGAGATGTCTGAAGAGGAGAAACAAAATCTTACAATTTATCATAAAAATTTGAAAAAACACCAACAATTCATCACACTAGGATGTAAAAACGATTCAAGTATCATGACACTGATACGAGATTGGGTGGAAGTTTATGAAACATTTTTAGGACTTTCGTTTCCTACTGTTTGGAAAAGTCTTGTCACACAACATTTAAACATCAATAACTATATGTTGATCATTAAGATTATTGAGACCATGGAACAAATAGGAAGAATTCATTTAAGCAAAACACGTGATGAAACGCTGCTCAAAATATTTGATGATGCTGCCACTTTTGTTGTCAATGGAATTAAAATTGGAATTTTGAGTGCTGTTGGATGCGGAAGAGATATGATCGAGGAAAGCGCAATCACGATTACCAAGGCAACACAATCAAATTTCTTTCATTTGCTACCTCCTTTTATTGTGCCTCATCTTGTTGCGGCAACTAAAGTTCACATGCACATTGTTAAGTCCATCGAACGTGGTGAAAGAAAACATTTTGATGCGGTGAATTCTCCAAATAACGTCAATTCCACATTAGAATCAGTTGATTATTATGATGTTTTGTCAAAGGATTTGAGAGGATTAAGAATGTTAGGGAAAAGATTTAAGAAGGTTCTACTCCAAAACAAGAAACTATTGGACGAAGTGGAGGAAATTCTTCAAAGAAAACAGTTATTTTCCACGCTAACATTACCTACTCATGTTCTTACTGGCACATCCGCTCAATTATTACAACACAATCATCACAATCATCAGCCACAAATGCTGGCGTCCAATACATCCATCGAACCTCCCACTCCTGTAAATTACAGCAACATTGACAACAACGATTCTCCACCCAATATGGACTTCTCTGCTTTAGGAAATATGAATTCAGCAAAAGATTTTTTCAAATTTATTTCTAACCAAGCTCAGCAACTTAATTTTCATTTCACTCCTCAGCATCAACAGATTCAAAACGAAACCACAACGACAAATTATCAAGATTTGTTGAATGGAATTTTTCAATCATCTTCCACCACACCAAATCTATTCAACAACATTCCTGAAAATCAAACAACGGACTTATTTGAACCATTCCTTGATTTGGAAGACATTCAACAGTTATATAGCACTAACTACCATGATACCGATAGTTTAACTGATTATTCATCCTATTTGAATAACAACTAGTGTTAAACAAACTTTATCTTAGGATTTCATTTTAGTGAGTATTGGACATTTTCTGCTTCTGTGAGATTGCAAACAAATGTCGAACGATGACTTGATGAAACTGCATCTATGCTTATTGTCTAGTTTGACATTGGTCACCAAAAGCCAAATCGATGAACTTTTGATAGTTAAACTGACCAGTTTCAAAAGGATCCAACATATTCCTGACTTTTGCAAAATCTTGGTCCAAAAACTTTCTCACTTCTTCACTAAGAAATGACCTGTGCGTAGATTCAGTGGTTGTATGGGTTCTCTCTGTGTCACATAACTCTTCCAGAGAGTAATCAGCGTTATTGGCCTCAAATGCTTTTTCTGTATGATATGAAAAATTCATCAAATAATTTTCTAAAACATCACAATCTATCCAACCATTTTCATCTGCCCAATCTTCGCTTAGTATTTTGAACGCTTGCAATACTTGATTTTTTGTGACACAAATTCTAATGGAAGGTTTTGTGTTGGCCAGTGAAAGAAACTTAGCGAATGAAAGAGACCCTCTTGTTAGGGATGATGACCGTGAATGACGTCGCGATTTTTTGGATGAAGATCTTGTTTTTGCTCTGTTGGGGTAGACGATTTCTTGAATGACTTGGTCACTCACTTCGAATCCAGTGCGTTTGAACAAACTTTTAATTTGTTTGGCGGTCATTCGCTTTTGGAGCAACTTTGAGCTTGTGGCCCCATTCGGATTAAGCGTTTGTGGTTGTCGTGGAGTGACGATGAGATATTCCATGTTGTTTGGCCTTGGCGTGCATGGGTGTTGCATCATCTCTTGAATGTAATCGTCAATCATAAGAAACTCATAAAGATTCTGAAATTCAGCTAGTTCCTTTTCGCTGAGGAGCTTTCGATTCATTTTGTTGCAGATATTCGGAGATAAGAGATGGCAAAATGCCACATGCCTACCAAACATCATCAGCCCATTAAAAGGCAGACACTCACTTAATACAACGTTAAATTTGTGACGTTTTTTATGAAACATAACTTTACAAACTAGAGAGAGATTTGAAGTACTTGAGATAGAGCTGATGATAAATAAATTATTCTTCCTTAGGTGTTGATGATGCACTGGCATCTCCATTTGTTGTAGCATGTTCTTTCTTTTCTTTTTTAGAAGAAGATTTTCCAGTCTTACGTTTTCTCTTCTTTTCAGTAAAGCCTCTATTAGTTGGATCCATGTTGAATGCTAAAATCCTCTTAATAAGATCTTTCTTATTTCCTTGGCTCTTAATGTCATTTTTTTTACAGAAATCTCTTAATTCATCAACCCAGTAATTTTGGAAAATGTCGTCAAAAGTTTTGCAATCAGGAAGATCAGATCTTTCACGCTTAATCTTTTCATTAATCTCTTCTCGTGTTTGCTTTGCACTCGGTTCGGATGATGATTTCTTAGCCTTTTTTTCTTTCTTTGGTTTCTCTTCCTCTTCTGGGCTGAGACCTGGAAATACTTCATTTAACAGGATGTCTTGAACGACTAATTTCGATGCTGACTTGGGAACTTTTAAGTTCATCTTTTTAGACGTCTTTTTCAAGGCCTCTTCGTCAACAAAATCAAATAGCATTCGTGTTCCATTAAGCAACAACTCATCAGAAATATCCTCAGCATATTGTTGTTGATCATTGGCGTCTGTTTCAAATCCCAGAATTTTCACAAATTTTTTAAGAGTGGCGACTTTCATTCTTGACAAGAATCCTTCAGGTCCACCTTCGTCTTGCTCAACACTGTCTAAAAATTTCTCACCTAGAGCCTCTTTGGAACCATTTGCATCAACATCCTTCACTCCAGCCTCTTCCATGGATGTTTTAAGAGTAGAAGCATCAAGTTGTCCAATAAATTTCTTAATTCCTTGTTCGTAAGCCCAGTCAATGAGATCGTTGCTGAGTTCACCGACATCTTCTTGTTTTGTTTCAGAAAGAGCATTCTGAGCCATGGTCTTTAGCACCTCCAATTCGAATTTTTGGAGGAATTTTGAAAGGCTATCTACAGTATTTGATGGCATCGTGTGGTAATTTAGCGATCACGATTAATAAATAATGATTTGTTGATTGTAGTTGATGATGTTGTAATGTGAAGATTACAGCCGAATTTGTGCTTTAAAAATATTTTGATGATCAAAAAATGATGTAAGGAAGGAAACTGAGGAAGAATTTTTCAAATGATTTTCACTATCAAAATAGTAGAAAGAAGAATAATAGGTTGTTGTTGTATCGGTGGTGTGATGACGGTTGCTGTATCCGTGCTGATGTTCAAATACTCTAGAATTATCACTGACAATATAGTAAATTATGTTGAATTATAAAATTACACAGAATCCAATCCTCCCGCTCAAACACTCGTCGTCAAATGATTCTCAAAACGTAGCCTCTCGCAGCTCACAAACTTGCAGAAGTGTGATGTTGAGTATTTTTTTATGTTTGAATTTTTTTAAAATTTTACAACGAAAATCCACCAATATCTTTTGCCCATCAATTTTTTCAAAATGCCATCATTGTCCTGATGCACTTGAATGTTAATTAGTAGTATCTGAAAGGTATTTCATCCATCAAGAAGAGGAGCTAGTATTATCGCGGTTTGAAAAAAAGATCATGTACGAGCAGAATATAGAAGAACAAGCACTGATGAAATTGTGATTTAAAGTTGAATCCCCGATTTCAAAAATGATTCCGTATGAGATGATGATGAGACAAGATTTATATATAATAACTACAATTTAAATGGCGGAATATTGATTCCACTTTTTGTATCTCCCATGATTGGTGATTCATTGACATGTTGTATGAATTGATCACAAATAATGAATTCATCATCCGAAAAAGAAGTCCTATGAACGAGTCTTTCTTCTCTCTCAGAAGTTTTTCTCTCTCTCGTGTTGTGCTCTCCGTTCTTTTTCATTCATTATCATCATCATCATCAGGCCAATATTAAATATCATTATTATTAATAATATGACACATCTCCAAACCAGTCAAGCGGTACTCACTGGCTACACCCTCTCACCGAAGGATTTGGAGCAATGGCCCGCTGCCTTTTCCGAATGCAGCAATACCAAAGAAGAAGAGGAAGATGAAGGAAAGGCTGTTCCAACTGCCATGAAGATCCAGGATGAGGTCGTCCGTACAAATGAGCAAGTCAGATCAAAGAATGATCTCAAAGTTCAACTCGATCATCACAAAGGCAATGCTAACATCATACAAGGGATGGATCAAGTCATTAAAAGGAATGTATTCAATGAATTGGAGGAACAACATGACAGGATGAATCACATTTTTGGGCCAAAGAAAATTGACTGGAAGCAATTCCTCTCGAGTTTTACCTTTGATATGGAAGTGCTTCAAACAGTATTGTCCATTTTGTCAGCAGCGTTTTTCATTGTTTCTTCATACATTCAAATGGACATCGATGGAAGTTTAATGGCATTGCGCGTTTTGGATTTGATCTTTTCGAGTCTATTTATTGTGTTTTTTATCATTAATTTGCTATTAACTAAGGACAAGTAAGTATTGCAACAAAATTCTTTTTGAGGATTCCTTACGGTGGATATTTGTTTATTGGACAAAATGAATCCTCTTTAGAATCAAGTACTTCTTCAAACCGCTCTCATTGCTCGACTATATTACAGTTATTCCTTCTTTAACCATTACAATAATTTCATTCAATCCTTCCATTGATGTTGGTGACATGTATGCATTTGTAGGATTGTTGAGAGTATTGAGACTATTGAGAATAATTCCACTCATTAAGCGAATTTCTTCTAAGGGTGACATTAATTCAGTGTTGGCAAAAGTTGCGGAGCTAGGTTTTACAGTGTTGTGTTTACTGGTTATTTTTACAGGAGTCTTCCAGTGGATGGAGAAGTTTTTTGGAGATAAGGATATTTATTTTCATGACGCGTTGTATTTTATTGCGATCACCATCTTCACAATTGGATACGGAGATATTGTAAGTATTTATATGTATTTACTTTGAATTCTCATTAATACACACATTCTAGTCACCAACAACTGTTCCGTCAAGATTTGCAGTAATTGTATTCTTCTTGATTGGTGTGTCTTTAATTCCACTACAAATATCAGGAATTTATGAGCTTGTGACCAGTGAAAAGAGTGTATTCAAGGTTAAGAATCCCATACTCAAAAATCATGCAGTGGTAACAGGAAAATGTAGAGTAGATGAAGTTGTTGATTTCATCAAAGGTAAGTTGCATTTTAAAATTGTCATCACTTGTTAACTACAAGGTTGTAGAATGCTTTCAATACAAGAGAAAAAAGGTCAAAAAAATCATCTGTAAGTTTAGGTTTAACATTGGAACCTTTTGACATACGATTAACATGTTTTAGTGCTATTCAAGCAACGAGAGTTTTGCGACCAACTGAAAGAGAGTTTGAGAAAGTGCGATTTCAAAAACAAGATTCATGTGCTTTGTGGCGACATTATGAATTATGATATGATGAATCTCTTGAAAATTTCTCAAGCTCATAGTGTATTCTTGTTAAATAGCCCAAAGATGGGAAATGCAAGGAAGGAGGACACATCAGTTATTATGACCACCATTGCACTGAAAAACTTTAATCAAAACTTGAAAGTTTATGCTCAAATTAATCTGATTGAATCACGTCATTATGCCATAAAGGCAGGAGCTAATATCGTTGTTTGTAACGACATCTTATGCTCCAAAGTTCTCTCTGCCTCCGTGAATTCGGCTGGTTTTTGCTGTTTTTTATTTAACTTATTAAGTGGAGCTGATGTATCAATTTGCAAAGACAATATTCCAAAGGGTCTACTTACTGGAAATGACTTTAAAATGAATATGAACACTGTTAAAGATCATTCCTCTATTGAGCGTGACATTAAGTGGCTAGTGGAATACTCTGAAGGTCTAAATTGTGAAATTTATCGAGCTCAATTCAATCCTATATTTTTAAACAAGCTTTTCATTGATGTTGCTGAATTGCTTTTTACCAGGTTAGAAATTATTGTTTTTGCCATCGAGGATGGAACAACAGGAAGAATTTACTTAAACCCTTCCAGATATGCCATTCAATCCGAAGACAAGTGCTTTTGCATTGCCAGAGACATTGAGCATGCCAAGCAAGTTGAAGAGTTCAATTTTACAGCGGAAGAGCTCTCTCTCCATTTCAACAAGAGAAGAAAAACTCAACGCTATGAAGTCCTTGCAGCAGTACCCAAGAAAGAAGATGATATTGAAATGGAATGCTTCAATTCGAAATTTGCGGAATACATTCGGTCAGAACAAGTCAGTAATGATGATGAAAAAACAAAGGGAGAAATAGAGGTTATTAAATTAGAAGAAAAACAAAAGAACAACGCAACTGACTTCTCCCATAGTACAAGAACAGACTATAAGGAACAGAAACGACCTTACAAGATGTTTTCTTTTAGAAGAGAGACAAAGGTCCCCACTAAAAAGAATACACGAAGTAGATCCTCCACAAAATACAATGCAGACATTTACTTGCTCAGAGGAAAGCATGAAGAGGTTGAGGAAGTGAATACTCTTCATTTAGAAATTTTACTCAAACTTATTTCTCCTGAGCCTTACTTTTTCGAGAAGAGAATGATGTTGAAATCACTTCGAGAAAATCTCAGCGGCCAAGCTTTTGAAGAAGCAGAAAAAGATTTTTATGCGAGTGTCATGAAGAGTTATAATATGATTGCAACTCCAAAGCCAAAAGAGGAATTTCTAATATCAAGTTTTAAAGTTCCATTCGAGATTAAGGATCATATTTTAGTGTTAGGAGAGTTTAAACAACCCTTAATTATCTGCTCTATTGTCAGATCCTTGCAACGAAAGAACAGGTTTACACCCATAGTGTTTATGACACATTTGGTAGACAAGTATTTCAATTATTTATATGAAAGATTGAAACATTTTTCTGGCGTTTACTTTCTATCTGGTAATCCAATGAAAAGTCATGACTTGAGCCGAGCTGGCTTTTCAGTTGCAAAATCTGTCATGTACTTTACACAAGATCAAACTTTAATGGAACTTGGTTTTGATAATTCAGAAGATGCTACAAGTGAAGAAAATGAATACACAGTGGACTCTGAAGCAATTAAATTAGCACTGGGCATTGCTGTCATGGATCCAGAGAAGAATTATTTACTAGAGTTAGTGAACAGATCTAACTTGAAATTCTTCCAGCATGAAGGAATCCCTACCTATCAAAAAGTGAGATTTTTGAGAGAAAGAGGATTGTTAGATTATGATATTGATGAGTTCGACCAATTTTGCTTATTTTCAGATTTTTACATTTCTGGTATGTTTTTTGGTCGCAGCATTTCATTGTTATAAGCGAATGATGAACTATAATTGTCACACTTCAACATGTGCAGGAAGGGTATTTCCTTCCTCCTCATTCCTAAGTAAGGTTCTGGCACAATCTTTTCACAACAAGAGAATTGTTGATTTGGTTGATCAAATGTGTGCCGACGAGTTTGTGGCTGGTGAAAATCAATCCGTTATTTTTGAAGTGCCCATACCCTCTGTTTTTGCAAACATGACAGTTGCAGATCTAGGTAGGTCCTAATATTGTTTAATATTGACGGATGGTTGCCATATGGAACGTATTTGACCAAAAAAATAGCGAGTGCATGTTTCGAGCATGATCTTATTTTACTGGCGATCAGCAGACTCAAATTTGGTGAACAACAACGCTATGTTTACACTAATCCATCACTCACTGTTTATTTACAAACAACAGATATTCTCTTTTTATGTGGACATCGAAAAAATTTCAGAAATTTATTAAGGAAGCAAAAATGTGAAGATTCTCAATATCAATATGAATGGACACAAAACATTTTTGGATCGGATGATGTCGTGGTGGAAATTAATTTGTCTCCAAGAGATGTATCAGGCACTCGCATTTAGATCTACTTCAAATCATCCAATTTTCCACAAGACCATACTATTGAGCTGACAATTATTCTTTGGAGAGGAACAAAGAATCTGCATTTGATATTATTTCCTACAATTCATGCATGCTGGCGCGCATTTCTAAAAAATCCTTCACTCAAGTCTTTTTTCAACATGGCGAAACGAAATTAAAATCTTTGAAACGAAACGTTCTCTTGTTTCGATTGAAGAATTATCCTTTCAATCTTTAGGAAGGCTTGGAAAGTATCCTCAACTTTAGGCTCCTCAATTACGAAGGTTCTAATAATTCATCAACAAGAGGCTTAGACTTGAATGCAAAAAATACAAATTCAACTAGTTCATCTTCAAAGAAAAGACCACCTTCTTGTCACTGGTACATTTTTGATGTATAAAAAGTCCTATCAAACCCGCAGCCACAGCGAACTGCCAATCAACCAAGATAGTTCTAGCTGCTGATTGTTCTAATTAAGAAATGGTTCAGTGATCGAAATAAAATCAGATCAAAGACAAGAATCCAATCACTGTGTGATTAATTTAGCGTTAATGATTATCACACATTGATTGGATTCAACTATTCCGTCAAATAAACGAATATACGATCAGCTGAAAAAGGTTTTTTGGGGAACGAAATAATTTTATTGCTCTTTGGAGGTTAGGCTCTGCATTAGTTTGTGTTGCGTTCATGCATTCGAGTGCTGTTGGAATGTTATAGGGATGTATGATGTGGTGAATTATATTGACCTTGTTCCACTTAGCCCACTTCAACATAAACGAATACATAGGTCCTTCTCTTTCCGGTTGACAATTACATTCAATCAACAGAGGATTTGTTTCGCCTCATGTGAGGCAAACTTTCTGCGATTTTAGCCTTTCAAACTTCAACATCACCAGAACAGAAATTTTCATAAAAAATTTCAACTCCACACTTCATGTCATACCCAAGTCTTTCACACCGTTGTTCTTTTTTGCTCATTCTTCTCGTTCTTGCCGTCAACATTCTTTTGGTGATTCACACCATGCATCAACAGCAATCCATGCGGTATCAGAAACAACAAGTCGAATTCGATAATAATTGCATTTTGATGGAAACACAACAAGAACGATTCATTGCACAATTAAAAACTAATCATTCCATGGAATTATCTGAATTGCAAGCAACAATAAATCAATTACAACAGGAATTACAGAATACTATTCACAAAAACTTGACGAATTCCATTAAAAAGAATCCAAAATTATTGACACTTCGTCAAAGAATCAAACATCAATTTTACTCAAATTTTAAAATACCTCTCCGAGTGGAATGGATGAAATCCAAAATCTCACATTCTCTTCCACAATGGCTCGAAAGTGGAATTCTCAATGAAAAGAAATTTCTCTTCGAAAAAAAATCTCCAAAAAAGAAGATTTTAATATTTAATTATTTATATTCGTTGGGATTCAATGGAATTGGTCCTCATCCTCGAGGAGAACTTTCTCAATGGACAGATTTAATTATGGCACTTTCTCTTCAGAATTATCATGTTTATTATGTGCATGATTTTAATGAGTTAGTTCAGCAAGTTCTTCCACAACATGAATTGCAATCCTTTGATGTGATTTTTACAGATTATTCAGTAATGAAAATGTACTTTTCCAAGAAATTGAATTTGATTCGACAAAAAGATGACATCAATTCCAAAAATGGTAATACAGTCGATTCTCAACGAACCATCGATATGGAAAGTAAATTGAAATGCAAATTACGAGTTTTGGATTCATTTGGCACAACCTCCAATTACAATTCCATGAATTTATCAACCATGATGAAAATTAACAGAGATATGGATTCATATTGTTGTTGGAATTTGGAAATGAAACAATACTTGACCTTTCAGCCAAAGAAAATTCCAGATCCAGTCAATCAATTTTTGGGAACTGCAATTCCATTCTCTTTAGAAAATTTAATGGATCCTACTTTTGGGAAAAAAGTTAAAAATTCCAAATCTGGAAAGTATAGAGCTTTGATATGGGCCAAAGAAACAAGATACTTTGAACATGTTCCATCAAGCTATTTAGAAATTATTTCTCAAAAATTTGAATTACTAACCACTCTAACACCCACCGATTTCCAAAAAGTGAAATCAAAGTTTTCCAAAATTGAATTTACCAATTTAGGAATTCTTCCCTCTCATCAACTTTATGTTCAAGCATTGAAAGAGAGTGTCATTTATGTGGGTCTTGGAGAACCACTCATTGGTCCAAGTTGTTTGGAAGCTCTCGCCTATGGAGCAGTGATTTTCAATTCTCTCATTAAGGCTCGAAAATTGAGTGAAATGGGAAAACCCTCCGATGAAGTCTACACCAGTCAAGCTCCTTATTTGGAATCGATTGGTACACCAAATGCAATTACTCTGAACATGCATGATTCAGAGAGTGTCTCCAAATATGTGACTGAGGTGGAAAGATTGTTAATTGAAAATCATGGAGTCATTCCACCTTATATTCCAAGTGAATTTACGGTGCAATCGTTCTTTTATAGAGTCTACACGATTGTGAATTCCTATAATTTTTGTGAGTGAAAAAGCCTTCTTCTTGTTGGATATTGTGATTTTTGCATATTTTTTTTTTAAAGATTTATGGACCGACAGCTCCGATTTCAAAAAGACACAACCCGAGAATGCTTTTAAGAAAAGTGATGAACACTCCTATAAAGAAGATCATTTTGCAAATCGGTTTTTTGGATGCCACAGGACGAATTAGAAAACTCTACGGAGCTTATAGTCCAAAAGTCGAAGATAGTGCCTTTATGACGCTCATGAAAGATGAAATAGAAACATCTATAGAAGGTGCTGTTATGCTTGGTGATTGTGGATACGAATCTATTGTCAGCAAGTTCAGAAAAATCAAAATTGTCACCCCAAAATCAAAACCAAAAGGAAGACCGGCAAAAGACGGAAGAGGAATCAAGAAGTTGACGCAAAAACAACAAGCTCAAAATAACTTGCTAAAATCATTAAGATCGAGAGTGGAATGTCCGTTCGGTCAAATTAAGCTGAAGTGGAAATCTTTGTCATCTTGTTTCACTGAAGACGACACTCAACATAGATACGTAGTCAAGATGGCAGTCGCAATTAGAAACTTTCAGATCAGAAAATAGTGAGGCGGGTGTTGAGAATTTACTAATAAGAATTACTTCTTGTCCCCAAGGGTAATATTTTTTCGAAGTCCCGGGTCTCAATAATAAATGTTACTTGATAATGTTTTTTTAATGTTGTTGAAGAATCGTTCTATCGTTTTCTCTGACACGGCTTGAACGTGGCCTTCTTTCAATTTATAAACCCAAATTGGAGCGCCCATCTCCGAGAGATCTTATGGACGACATCAATTTGCTTTGTGAACTTGAAACATATCATTTAAAGACATTAAAAAAATAATCGCGAGTGTCACTTGTCAACGCCAAGCATGACCGCTTTTTCATTGCCACCAACAACTCGACCATCATTCCATCGCCGTCTTCTGTCCTTCCCCTCCTTCACAACAAGTTTGTTATTATTATGGTTCATCCTCTTCACTCTCCAAGTCTCCGCTCAATCCATCCTCAACAACACACTCTGGTATCCAACTAATCAAATTCTTACGTGGGGAAATAATGAATTTAATCGATGTGGTTATCCCTACATTTCCTCCTCAAATACTCCCATCCGAAACCTTCGATTTGAACATTTAGCCTTCAACAATACCTATTCCTACAACCCTGTCAATAATCATTTTGGTCAATCGTCGTCATTGGATGTTCATGCGAGTCCAATCACTGTTGCTGATGGATTTTCATTCAAGATGGTTCTTGTGCATTATTTGAACTCTTCTGGTGGCTTTGTGAATGAAACTATCTTTGGATGTGGTGACAATGGAAATAACCAATTGGGTAAGTAATGGATCAATGATTGATTCACATGACTTTATGATGCATTGGATAACAATGATTCCATGATGATAATAATGTTTTTGAATCGCATGATGTTCTATTCGATGTTCATACATATGATCATGGTAATTCTTTCCACCCGAAATGATCTTTCACCATATTCATGATCATCTGTTCATCCTCATCCTCATCATAATCACCTTCTTCTTCTACTGTCATACCACAACATACACATACATACACCTCTATTCAATATATAGGTTACTACTATAAACCTCCATATGCAGTTTCACCCATGTCTCCCATTTACACCTTTAGCAACGATGCCTTATTATCCATCAATCCTTTAAGAAATGAAAAAGTCATTCAACTCACCTGTTGGTTCACTTGTATGGCCTTAACACAAGATGGAAAGATTTTCATTCATCTCTTGTATTTGAGAGCTTGGACTCTTTTCAGTGGCCTTCCTTTGACCATGACAAATCCAGAAACTTTTTCTGAAATTCCTGTAAAGGTGATTCAAGTGGAACAAGCAGGTCATTTTGGTGATGAAACTTATTTTGCATTGACTAGTGAGGGATTTGTGTATTCATGGGGTGGAAATAACACTGGAATTAGAGGTCATACGTTCACTACTGAGACGGTCACCACTCCAGCATGGATTCCTTCCTTGAGAAATATTTCAAAAATTGTCGCTGGTTCCAATGATTTTGAGAATACTCATATTGCATTGGCCATTAATTCCACAGGACATGTGTTCATATGGGGAAGTAATGAGTATGGAGGATTGGGACTTGGAATTTCAGATGTAAGCCAGACCTCATTTGTGAATATTCCTCAATTCATACCATTCGATTATGATGTGACAGGACCTTTTGTAGGAGCTGACATTATGGAATCTCATGTCGTGGCGTGGACGAAAAAAGGACAAGTGTTTACATGGGGAAAGGATGACAATTTTGAAACAACTGGCACTGGAGTTGGTAATCAAAATTCACCTTTCAATTTGACTCAATCTCTGTATGATGTGGCTACATTGTCCATTTCTTCTCCACAAGTGCAAGATTGTAGTGCTGCAACAGGAGCTACTGGTTGTTTGATTAGTGGAAAAGTTTTCACATTTGGTGCATCGCCAGTGACAGGAACGATCCAACAACAAATTTCTCTCGTTCCCAATTTGGATTCAGCGGATGTCATTTATTTCAAGTTATTAAGGGAAGGAGGAATTGCTATTTTATCCAATCAACAAGTATTTACATGGGGTGACAATACTAGAGGAAAGAATTGTTTTGATGATTATTTACAAATTCAATATGCACAACCTATCACTCAAAATCCACCAACTCCATTCAGACCTTTTCTCAATAGTTCTGAACCTGAATTGGGTCAATTCAGCAAAGTCATTGTTCGAAGTGGAGAGGATTGTAATCTTGTCGTTGTGATGAAACCAAATTCCACAAAATCGTCACTTCATCTTTGGGGAGTTTGTTCGAGTAATTTAAATTTAGGAATGGTACCACCTGTGAAATCTCCTTCCGCAAATCTCTATGACTCGTTGCTTACTTCTGAAACTATTGTCGATGTGAGCTATTTGAAAACTCATGCTCTTGTTTTGACAGATCAAGGAAATGTCATTGGTTTCGGTGCCAGTAGTGCCTTTCAATTTGGATCGAATCCCACGGAAGCCACTCGTGTCGACTTGTTACTTGACACTCCCGACTGGAAAGTGAAACGAGTGTCGGCTGGTGTTGATTTTTCACTCCTCTTATTGAGTAATGGAACATTGGTTGGATCTGGAGATAATAATATGGGAAATTTAGCGAGTACCATAAAGAGTGTCACGACCTTTACTGTATTGAATACGACCATTTTAGGAATGGATTCGATCATGGATATTGCAGCATGTAATGGGGTGTCGTTTATTGTTTCTTCGAGTGGAAAGGTATTCGGAGCAGGATCTAATACTGGACTACGATTGACAAATGCCACAACTGAAGATCCAATTCCTTATTTTGTTCAATTACAAGGTGGAATCATTGATTCGAAACGAATTATTAAGGTCGTATGTTATGATTATGCTGTATTATTATCGGATGATGGAGTTGCCATGGTTTATATGGGAGGAACTTCACAAGTGTTAAATCTTACAGATCCCACCGATTCTGTCATTGATATTTCCACTTACAGAAATGAGGATCAAAGAGGAAGCAAATACAATTTTGACATTCATTTAATGACAAGAAAAGGCAATGTCTACGGAATGGGTATGAATGAATTCTTTGAAGTGAGTCCAACACTTGAAAATGACATCTCTGACACTCCCACTCTGACTTTTTCAAAATCACAACAAAATGGTGCCATTCCATATGCCATTGCAACAGGTCTTCGACATGGTCTTGCAGTAGTTGGAACCGAATGGACCTGTTTCTCTAAGAACGCAACCGATGACACGGTTTGTAATTCTGCAGGATTTTGTGTTGCACCTGACACTTGTCGTTGTAAACATCATGCCATCACAGGAGAGGATTGTAGAATTTTTAAATGTTTTGGAATTTTACGAAATGAATCCAATGTGTGTTCAGGAGTTGGAAATTGTACCTTTTTGGATACATGTCAATGTCCAGAAGGTTTTATTGGTAGTAATTGTTCAGTAGCCTTACCTGTGTGTTTTGGAATACTTTCGACAAAATCAAATGTTTGTAATGGAAGAGGAACTTGTGTGGCTACAAATACTTGTGAATGCAATGATGGTTATTTTGGAGCTCAATGTGAAAAGCAATCCTGCTATTCATTTTCTAAATTTGAAAAGGATTTAGCAGCTACTCGGCGATTCTCCAGCATGAAAATCAATTTGTGTCAAAAGATTTTAAATTATTTGTAGCAGCTGCCACAAGTTTATTAGAAAAACAAACTCTATTGCAAACTTTCCAACAACTAGATGAGCTTGAAATTTCTTCATGAATAACAAGATGATTATTTTTCAAAACAAATTGCATGGTGAATGGTTGATTGAGAGTTATTATTGTTGACAATGTTGTGAATTCAAGTTATCCCATCGCTCTTTTTCGGGAGTTGAGTTCTGGAGATTTTAAAAAAAAAATTAATTTATCAAAAAAAATGCTTCGAAGCCAATCCTCAGCAAAGACATTCCTCCGTTCTCTTGGCGTGGTTCAAAACAAATCCTTGTCATCCTTGTTGATGATGAGAGCTGGTTCAACATCATCATCGTGTTATTCTACAGGACCTACGTTCAAGTACGAGGATTTATTCCAAGTTGGAGAGGATGAAACCGAATACCGATTAATTACTAAAGATTACGTTTCATCTCTTAAAGTGAGAGATGAAAAGACTGGAGAGACTAGAGAAATTTTGAAGGTAGATCCACAAGGATTAACCGCAATTACTCAGGCTGCCATTTCCGATATTCAATACTTGTTGCGCCCATCTCACTTGAAACAACTTTCAAACATTTTGAAGGATCCTGAAGCTTCCGACAATGATCGTTTTGTTGCCAAGACTCTTTTGAAGAATGCTGTGATTGCTTCTGGAAGAAAGCTTCCTGGTTGCCAAGATACTGGTACTGCAATTGTTATGGGCAAGAAGGGACAATATGTTTGGACCGATGGACAGGATGAAAAGCACATCTCTGAAGGAGTATTCAAGACATATACTCAGCAATATTTACGTTATTCACAAGTCGCACCACTCACCATGTATGAGGAGAAGAATACTGGTTGCAACTTGCCTGCACAAATCGACTTGTTTGCCACCGATGGTGACGAGTACAAGTTCTTGTTTATTGCAAAGGGAGGTGGTAGTGCTAACAAGACCTACTTGTATCAACAAACTAAGGCATTGTTGAATCCAAATTCATTGATGAAGTTTTTGGAGGAAAAAATTAAATCAATCGGTACCTCTGCTTGTCCACCATACCACTTGGCAATTGTTATTGGAGGTTTGAGTGCAGAACTTACTTTGAAGACTGTGAAATTGGCAAGTACCAAATACTATGATGAATTGCCAACAACAGGAAGCCCAGGAGGTAGAGCATTCCGTGATGTTGAATTGGAGAAGGAAATTTTGAAGCTCACTCAAAAGATGGGTATTGGAGCTCAATTTGGAGGAAAATATTTCTGTCACGATGTCAGAGTGATCCGTTTACCACGTCATGGTGCCTCTTGCCCAGTGGGTATTGGTGTTTCCTGTTCTGCTGACAGACAAGTGAAGGGTAAAATTACTAAGGATGGAATCTTTTTGGAACAATTAGAAACTGACCCAGCTCAATATCTCCCAGAGGTTGAAGAAAAGGATTTGAGCGAACATGTGGTAGAAATTGATTTGAACAGACCAATGAAAGAAATTTTGAGCATTCTCTCCAAATATCCAATCAAGACTCGTCTCTCATTGAGTGGTCCACTCATTGTGGCTCGTGACATTGCTCATGCCAAATTGAAGGAGCGTCTTGACCGAGGTGAAGGTTTACCTGATTACATTAAGAATCACATTATTTATTATGCTGGTCCTGCTAAGACTCCAGAAGGTTATGCTTCAGGTTCTTTCGGACCAACAACTGCAGGTAGAATGGACTCCTATGTTGATTTATTCCAACAAAATGGTGGAAGTTTGATCACACTTGCTAAGGGTAACAGAAGTCGTGAGGTGACACAAGCTTGTTCCAAGTATGGAGGATTTTATTTAGGCTCGATTGGTGGTCCAGCTGCAATTTTGGCTGCTAATAACATCAAGAAGGTTGAAGTTTTGGAATATCCAGAGTTAGGAATGGAGGCAATTTGGAAGATTGAAGTCAAGGACTTCCCTGCTTTCATTGTGGTTGACGATAAAGGAAACGACTTTTTCAAGGAATTGCAATAAAACCAATTCTTGGTGACAATCTCGCTGGTTGTGGTTTAGTAGTCAACCTTGAATTCCTGCACTGCTGTGCCAATATATTGTGGTCTATGGTCTAAACATTTGAATCAAAGCTCATATCCAAAAGTCACCAAAATCGTCCGCTGTAAAATCTGACAAAGTTGGTTCTTGTTGGTCAGTATAAATCTCTTTCACAACAATTTCAAGTTCTTTTAAAAGACTCGAGTAATACTTTTCCACTCTATCGAAACGTCCTTTCAAAATGTTGAGTGCTCTTAAATCTTGGAATACCAAGATAGGTCTCAAGTACGGATGTTGGAAAGCATCCTAATTTCATCATTGAAAGAACTCTCAAGTGCTGTTTTGATGCGTTGGCAATGTGTGAAACAGCAGCAGATGGAATTAACATAAAGTATTCACTCTCGCTTAAGTGTGTGATATTAGACGAGTAGAGCATTATCTTTTCCCAATTATTCCAATCCACTGTTAAAACAGCCACCAATTTCATTCCATTCCTTACAATTACTTTCATCATGTCCAATACAGGTCTTTTGTCTCCAGCCTCATCTTGTATTTTCATGTGTTCATGTACCACTTGAGTGACCATGTCAATGACAGAAAAATATTCATCGAGTTTGTCTTTTTCAAGTTTAGCAAGTCTTTCTGTCAGCTTTGATAATTCTTGCATTCCAGTGTCTGCAAAAACCATATTCGGAAAAAATTTTGCTATGGCCAAAGGATTTTCAACATCAATTGCAGAACTTGTTTCTAAACTCATTTGTAAAAAGTTAGCTATCTGTACAAACTTTTTCATTCTTGGTTGAATTGGAAGATTCTTTGATTCGATTTGTTTCACTTGAGTGACGAAAAATCTCAAAATATTAGAATAAAATTGTGCACGCTTAAAGTCACCATTTGCTACTTCAAACATTCCAAGAAATACATAGGTGCATCCAACATAAAAATTGTCAAAATCCTAGCCATTCCAGTGTTATAGGGTTCAGAAATGTGTTGTTGTGTTTCGTTTTTACTTTTGACAGTCGTGTTTGGTGGTACGAGGTCTATTTGATTCAAATGACTATCACTTGTCGACAAATGTGATGCTTGATTATGAAATTCGTTCATTTTTTTAAAATTAATTTATTCACAAAGGCAAACAAGAAAAAGGTATCACTTGTTGATTTTCAGTGAAAATTGAAGCAATGGAGGATGAAACGAGTTGAAAAATCACATGTTAACATGGCTTTGCTGCAGTGGCAAGCAAGACAGGCGTTGCTGCATAAGTGACAGGTGCTGCATAAGGATAAGCATAAGGAGCTGCCACTGGTGGTGGACAAGGAGCAGCATAAGGCGCTGCATACACTCCTCCATAAGCATACGGTGCTGCATAAGTGACAGGAGCAGGTAGAGGAGCTGCCACTGGTGGTGGACAAGGAGCGGCATAGCTAATAGGTGCTGCATAGGTCACAGGAGCTGCATAAGTGAGTGGAGCTGCTGCATAGGTAAGAGGAACCGCATAGGTCGTTCTTGGAAGATAGGTGTCTCCACCTTCTGTAGAGCATTCAACATGGGGCACAAAACATGCAACCATGAGAAGGAAACCGATCAGGAATAGTGAGGTTAAGGTGTTCATGATGATGAGGACAAAGTGAATTTGTTTGTGGAAGACAACACAAAAGGGTAATGATTTTTCTTTTGGCTGGTTTCGAGTATTGAATGCAATAAACATCTCTTTAAAGCAAACCTTGTCATCCATGAAATTAGAAGCTTTCCGTTCTTGGAAGATAACAACACAGCTATGCATATCAGGCGCCTTTCAGGAAAAATTCTAAATCAAATTTCTATGATGGGCAAAATAGATAATGTGCAAATTTGGGAAACACCCAATTTCAAGAGTTGTTGATCTTCAACTCGATTCAAACTTTCAATAATCAGAATATACATTAATTAATGGAACAAAGTCGCACCTCAAAATATTTACTGGATGATGATCAGAACGTTCGAAATTATAGCATTCCGATCCAAGAGCCTTTCCAAAATCTTAAAATTGACAATCATGATCAATTATTAATGAATATTACAGTAGTAGAGTTTAAATTGTGTAATTATTGTAGCTCATCACTCATATTGGATTCAATAGCCACGAATTGTTCGGGATGAATGTTTTTGAAATCTTCAAGCTTGTTTAGAAAATCAATAAATCCCATACGAATGGTTGGCTCTTCCATTTCTTCTTCATTCATTTGTGCTTCTTCAATTCTCTTCCGTTGAATTAAATCTCCGTTGGCTTGTTCAATTTCATTCATAATATTCGTAACTTCTTCTTCGGAAGGTGTTAATCCAATCAGAAACATTAGGTGGCCTACTTGTCTCACATCGATAGAGCCATCTCCTTCCGTATCAAATTGTGAGAAGGCTCCAATAAATTGTTGGACTTGTTCCGGAGCAAAAGATCGATTTTTCATTGCAATTATTATTATTATTTTTTTTGTAAAGTAGAAATATTTCTTTAAACGAGTGATGAGACAAATTGTCGTGCTACCACATGATTTTCAATGATTTATTGGCAATGAGACTGAATGAAGAGGTGTTCTTTGCACAAAGAGCTTTTTTTCTTTCTGTTAAAGTGTCTTACCTTTGTTTAGACATGACATTCCTTTCTTGGGATGGAGGAAAACATTTCAAGCACCTGAATTTGCGCAACTTCATCTCTCTTCAAAGTCACAAACAAAAGAAACACTTCCACCCTTTGATTGCTTCGATTCGGTTCTTTCTACTACTTGGAGGCTGACACAATAAGTCATCCATAGGACTAAAACGTTTGTGTGTTCACTTCAAGCATAACAACATTCTCATCAGCAGTACTACTCATCAAAAACAACAACTAGAACAATCAGGAACAAATACTAGTTTCCACGATTTTGTCATTTTCGATCCACATTGATCTCTTTTTCAACAACAACATCAACGTCATGACTACTCCTTATTTGAGTGATGACAGAAATATATTCAACATCATTCCGAGTCTTGTTATCACCAACAATGCCACTACTCTAGCCTTCATTGTTGCTGGGGCAGTCGTTGTTTTACTGACCAAAGGTTTTCATTTCAAAGCAAAAAAGACCATCACCAATGAATATTTAAAGCAACGACAAATGACTTTCCGTTTGGGAAAGGACCCAAATTCAATTCCTCTGCCGAAATTTTCCAATGACAAAGAGTTGGAAGCAGAAGATAGAAAATTGATTTATAATAGGTGAGTGAAGATTGATTTGGATTTTCTAATTATTATTATTATTTTTATTATTATTATTATTGGTACATGTATTTCGATGTTTGTGTGTTTGATTTGATGAAAAAACAACGTTTCAAAAATCGCAAAATTTGGGCCTCTCACACACACGACATTCCGATCACGGACTTGAATTGTTGACGATAATGATTATTTCTACTCCTCGATTATTATTATTATCATCATCACATATTCTTTCAGACTGCACGATCCTTCACAATTTGTTTTCGAAGGATTTGCCTTCAAACGACCTCTCACCATCCTTCTCTACATTTACCGAGTTGCATTGGCCTTATGGATGGTCATTATGATGTGTGTAGATGTGGCCTATTTCAGACCCAAACCATTCCTTACTTACTTTTCATTTCTCACCAACACGTCTGCATTCGTGTTTGCAGTGTATTATGTGCTGCAATCTGTGTTTGGTTTATTCTACATTACAACGTGTTACAAGTTTTTCAATGATTCGAAAAAGACTGGTAAGGCGAAACGAAATGTGGAAGAATTGAATGTGTGGGTGAGAAAATTGTTTACATTTACTTCGACAATGATTTGGTTGTTTGCAGAGCTGAATCATGTGTCGGCAACGTTGGTTGCTTTTGGATATTGGATTATTGTGATTCCACAGTATGCAATTAATGGAAAAGTGACCACAGATCCTGATGTTTTGTCGTATTTGTAGGTTGATGTTGTTTATGGAATGATTTTTTTGTTCAATACTTTTTTTGGTAATTATGAACATCAAATTGATGACGATCTCAAAATAATGATGGTTATTGTACAAACAACAATCTGGCTTTGGCACAGTACCTTTGGATACCACGGCTTACAAATGATTTTCAACTTTATTGAATTCTTAATGTCCAACGTGGTGTTCAGAATTTGGCACTTGTTTATATTAATGATCTATCCGACCTTGTACCTGATTTGGATTCAAACGAATATGGAGGCACGATGGGTAAATATTTGGCCCTACGACGTGATTGACTATTACAGAAATCCATGGTTTTCAATCATTGTTTATTCATTTGGACTTTTTTTCGTCTTTTGTTTGTCCTTTTTTTTCTATTGGTTGATCACAACGATTCGATTGAGAATACTCACCAAACGTTTAAAGAAGATTCGTTTCACACGACGAAATACTCAAAAGATGAATGCTATTTTGAAAAACTCGGTCGCTGCCCTAGTGAATACAGCCATCGAATTGGATGCCATCATTGATTCACCTCATCGTCATTATCCAGCTGTGGTCTACACGACAGCCAATACTTCAGTTGCCTCAGCAACCACCGTCACACCCCCAAGTTCACTGACCTCGAGTCCAGCAGCTTTACATCCATCGCATGGATATGAAGAGAAGGACACGGCCATGCCGTTATCAGACAATACTACGATTATGATTCAAAGTGAAGATATGGACATTCTGGATGCTCCTCGTGGCACGAAGAAAACATCTGATGTGGTCTCGAAATTGGTGAAAATTTCAAAGAACTCTGCCATGACAACAACAACACCTCAAATTGTGAACACATCCACACCCAACAGTAGCACAGCCTTGATTCCTCCTTTCAATACCAGGAAAGTACATCCTCATGATGATGTACCAGTCCATGAGGATGATATGCATAAGAACCACGACAAGGGTGGGCGTGAGGAACACGTGTTGGTGGCCACTACTGACACCACATTTACCTCTTCACATGCTGCCAACACTGTGATTACTCTCTCCACACCTACTCCACGTGCTCAGGCTCAACAATCCTTGAATATTGAATTTATTTAGAATGGAGGTGTGAGTATGAGTGATCAAAATTCGCGCTCTTTCAAACTTGAGAATTTTGAGAAAAAAAATTTCTTCCTTTTTCAAGCCTTATTGCCCACTAGAGGAAAATCAATAATTATTGAAATTTTCATGAAATACTTTATGAGTAGAACAAGTAAGACCCTCCTTATACTCGGCATAGTATTGGTATTGTTGAACAGCCAATTATGCTTCTTGATTAGTGCTTTGTCCGTGTCCTCCTCGGATGAAACTTTGTTCCATGCTCAACAACTCGCTCGGAGCCTTATTCAAAGACAAAACATTCGGGAATTTGCACTTCAGTATGGATTGAAAATTCCTGAACAAATTAAGAATGGTGGAGCAAGAGAGGATATTAGGTTTGATGAACACTCCTTTGATTGGGATTTGAATGAGAGAATCAACGTTACGAATCATTTCGACGCTCTTTCTCTGAATTGCAGAAAGATTGTTGTTGAATGTTTGTACGCCCAAAAAGCCATCAAAACTCACTTTGGAGAAACTCCGACCGTGCAAAGCTTTATTCATCAAAAGCTCGATACTTGTTCATCAGATGCTAAAAATGTTTTCAATGATTTGTATTCGAGCCACTCAAAGCACATTTCAGACCTTATCTTCCATACATTGATGTTGAAGGTAAAAACAAAGTATTCCATTCCTCTTATGAGCGCCACTGTTGGACTTTTCATCATTATGTTGTACCTGGTTGCACAAATGAATCAATCTTCGGCTCAACTTTCTCATGCCAAAAAGGAGAACACTACACAGCAACATGAGTTGACAGCAGCAGCTGAAAAGCAAAAAGAGCTTCATAAGGGAATCACCACTCTAACGGAACAACTTAAAGAAAAGAGCCTACTACTGAATGAAGCAACATATTCTCAACAAGAAAATCAAGGTATTCTTCAGTTCACCAAAGACCGTGCAGAACGATTAGAAACAGAAAAACAAAACTTGGAAAATTTGAATAGGGATCAAGAAAAACAACTCAAGGAATATGTTTCAAAGTGGAGAGACTCTAAAAAACAGCTGGAACAAGAAGTGTCAAAACTTAATCATGAACTTAATAATGAAAGAAAACAACTTAAATCACACATAGAGCGGCATGACACATTAATTTCGGAGATGAAGAACAAAATTACTACTCTTCAATCCGAAATAACGGCTAAATCAATGGAATGCCAAAACCTTTTGTCAGAACTGAATACTCTCAAACTCGAGAAGAACGAACTGGAAACAGACAACAAAATATTTGAAAGTGAAAATGCGAGCCTTAAAGAAGAATTACAGATGGTTTCGAAGGCCCTATCTACGTCAATTGATGATTTGAAATCGAAAAGAGCCGACGCAGAAATTCTTGAAAAACATTTACAAGACGCCAAACAACAGCATGGACATGACCTTAAGCAAATACATGATCTTAAATCACAATTACATCTACAGGAAACAGAATTGACAAGCCTTCAGCAAGTTTTGGGAGAGCAGAGCGCTAAATTGACCGCTGAGATTTCAAAACACTTGAATGAAAACATAAGCTTAATTCATACTGTGGACAGGTACAAACTGGAAATTCAAATGAAAGAAAAAGAAATTGAGGAAAAAGATCAAATTATCTACCAACTGAAATCAGAATGTATTAACATTGAAGATCTAAGAACAGAAATTCAAAAAAAGAGCTCAACTTTGGAAGAAAAGATATTGGAAATGAGCCGGCTTCAAAAAGACTTGTTGCTCCTTAAACAGAATAAGGATGCTCAAGAAAAATCTTTTGCTGAATTAACGTCTGCATTGAAGAAGCAAAATTCTGAATACGAGTCGAAAATTAGTTCTCTTAACAGAGAATTAGATATGGCAACCTCTGTCGCTGCCCGCTTAATGGAAGATAGTAACAAGTTGAAAGAAGCTCTCGAAAAAGCAACTGAATTGGACTTGCAGCATGTCACTACCATCAATGAATTAAATCAGAAACTGCAAGAAAATTTGTCATTGATCAATGAAAAAGATGAAGAAATTAAGCAACTTTACATCAAGATTGATGATCATGCCTATGAGATCATGAAAAAGAATGATTTAACACAAAAGCTTTATGATAGAATTAGTAGTTTAGAGCATGTAAATGCGTCATTGAACTCTGAAATAGACAACACTCGCAATTCGTATGAACAGTTAAACGCTCTCAAGGAATCCAAGGTTGAAGAGATTAATGACCTAAAGAAGAGTATTACGGAACTAGAGCAACGAATGGGTGAGTATGAAAAAAAGGTGGCTCAATCGAACCTTCAAATTTCAGAACAACTCCAGAGAATTGACGAGATGTCTCCCAAAAGCACTACAAGTACCAATCAAGAGCTGAAGAAAAATATCACTGACTCAGAGTTTACAGTTATGGAACAGATGGAAATTGTCTTGCAAAGGAAAGAGGCTGAGCTGCAAAGTTTGAAAACACAAGTGGCTGAACTTTCGCTCAAATGTAAAATGCTACAGAGTTCTGACATTGGTGCCATCCTCGACGAGAATGCAAAACTCAACAAGAAATTGGAAAATTTAGAAGAAACAAAACAAAAGCTTATGAACAATTACAATCAAGAAAAGGCCAACTCTGATAAATTGAGGAAAGAGCTCTCACGATTGAACAGCGCAATCAAGAAGAAGAAGTAAATTACTTTCCACATTTCAATATTATTTATAGTAGAACTCTGAACAAGTTCATTTTCATTTTGTAAACAGTTCATTGTTCAAATTAATTTGAAAGAAAATGCGGAACTTGACGTTTTTCAATACACAAAAAAAATGTTACCGCAACACAACAACGAAAGACTCGATCCAATGATTGAAGACAATGACAACGTTGAAAACCATGAAGATCCAACCATTGATCTCCAATTCCACAATCGACAAGCATACGTCTTGGGTCTCGCAGCCATGAAGCGAATGAAAAAGTCCAACGTTTTGATCTGTGGGTTGGGTGGTCTCGGAGTAGAGATTGCAAAGAATGTAATCCTCATGGGTGTACGAAGTGTCACTTTGTTTGACACCAAGAATGTTTCAATGGAAGATCTCTCCTCTCAATTCTATGCTTCCGAAAAGGATTTAGGAAAGAATAGAGCTCTCGTCTCTTTGCAACAATTGAAAAGTCTCAACGATTATGTTCCTGTCCAAGCGATCGGTGAGCAAAAAGGCGAGCTTTTAAACGAAGAGTTCATCACCAGTCGTTCCATCCATGTAGTGGTTTGTACAGACATTCACATTCCTCAACTTGTCGAATTGAATGACATTTGTCGTAAACATTCGATCAAGTTTATTGCGTGTGAGAGTAGAGGTTTGATGGGTTCTGTGTTTTGTGATTTTGGAAGTGAATTTATGGTCTATGATGAAGATGGAGAAAATCTCGTATCCAATATTGTCACAGATATTACAAATGGAAATCCAGCGACAGTGACTGTTCACGCAGGAAACGCCACTCATGGTCTCTATGAGGGTGATTTTGTTCAATTTAAAAACATTGAAGGCATGGATGAAATCAATAAGGTCCAAACACCTATCAAAGTTTTGGCATGTGGAAAACATACGTTCAAGATTGATCTCGATACCACTTCATTTGGAGAGTATAAATCTGGATCGAGTGGTTATGTGACACAAGTCAAAGTTCCCAAACAACATTCGTATCAATCCTTGAAGGAACAATTAGCAAATCCCTCCTGCATGGATTTCGATTTTGCCAAGTTGGGAAGACCACATCAAATTCATGTGGCCATGTTGGCTCTGAGTGAATTCGAAAAGAGACATCATTGTCTTCCAAAATCTTACAATATGGCCGATGCTGAACAATTGTTTGAAATTGCAAAGGAAATTGTCACAGAAATTCATCCTTCTCTCTCCTGTCATTTGAACGAGAAAATTGTGAAACTCTTGGCTTTTACAAGTCGAGGAAATTTAAATCCAATGGCTGCATTCTTGGGTGGAATGGTGGCTCAAGAAGTTCAAAAAGCCTGCAGTGGAAAATTCTGTCCATTGAATCAATTTTTGCATTTTGATGCATTAGAGTGTTTACCTGAAGATGAGAAATTATATCCAACGGAAGAAGAATGTCGACCATTGGGTTCAAGATACGACGGCCAAATTGCAGTCTTTGGAAAGAATTTCCAATCCAAATTGGGAGATGTTAAGGAATTTATTGTGGGAGCAGGTGCTCTTGGATGTGAAATTTTGAAAAATTACGCCATGATGGGTGTTGGATGTGGACCTCATGGAACCGTATACGTGACTGATATGGATTCGATTGAAAAATCAAATCTTAGTCGTCAGTTTTTATTTCGATTCAAACATCTTGGCCATCAAAAGTCCACCACTGCAGCTGCTTCTGTGAAAGCAATGAATCCATCCTTTAATGTGAAGGCCTTTCAAGAAAAAGTGGCACCAGAAACCGAAGATACCTTTCATGATCAATTTTGGGAAGAATTGACTGGAGTGACCAATGCTTTGGATAATATTCAGGCACGACTTTATGTTGATTCCAAATGCGTTTTTTATGGAAAACATCTCATTGAGTCAGGAACGCTTGGAACTAAAGGAAATACTCAAATTGTCATTCCATTCAAAACAGAGAATTATGGAGCAACAAGGGATCCTGAAACACCTGGAATTCCACTCTGTACTTTAAAGAATTTTCCTAATGCTATTGAACACACCATTCAATGGGCGAGAGATGAATTTGAAGGACTATTTAATAAGACTCCAATTGATGTGAATGCCTATGTCACCAAATCCAATTACATTAAGGAACTTGAAACTCTATTTGCGAAAAAGATGGTCCTGGAAAATGTCTATGAATCTCTTGTGACACACAAGCCGATCTCATTTGAAGACTGTATTGCTTGGGCAAGACTTAAATTTGATCAATTATTCAATCACAAAGTTCGTCAATTGCTCTACAATTTCCCTATCGATTATGTAACTTCGACTGGAACACCTTTTTGGGGAGGAGCCAGAAGACCTCCAATTCCTCTACAATTCGATCCAAATGATTCACTGCATTTAGATTTTATTGTCTCTGCAGCAAATTTACGAGCATACGTATTTGGATTGAATGGTCATGGAAAGGAAGACTATGATTTCAAGTCAGTACTTTCAAGAATTTCCATTCCAGAATTCACACCAAAGAGTGGATTGAAAATTCAAAGTGATGAAAAAGAAAACAAAGAACCTGAACAAGAATTCTCAGATCAAGACGAAAGAGAAATGAAACATCTTCAAGGAAACGTTCCAAAACCAAATGAAGTGGTAGGATTTCACATGAATGTTATTGATTTTGAGAAGGACGACGACACGAATTATCATATCTACTTTATCACAGCAACAAGTAATTTGCGAGCAAGAAATTACAAAATTCCTGAAGCAGATAAGCATACAACGAAAGGAATTGCTGGAAATATTATTCCTGCCATGGTGACAACAACAGCACTGGTAACTGGTCTTGCAGGTTTTGAATTTTACAAGCTCATGCAAGGATTTGACAAGCTTTCTTACTACAAGAATGCGTTTGTGAATATTGCGCTGCCGTTCATGACTCTCACAGAGCCAATTCCACCACAAACAGCTCCTTACATGGATGAAAAAACTATTTCAATTTGGGATCATATTGTTGTAGATGAGAAAAGAGATGTCACATTGGCAGAGTTGATTGAAATTTTCAAGGACAGATTTGGACTTGAAATTAGCATGATCTCATCAGGAAAATGCATGGTGTATAATTCGTTTGGCGACGCTAAAGCCAATGAAGAAAAATTGAAAACTCCTGTAAGCAAAGTGTTCGAATCGATCACAAAGACAAATCTTTCTTCCAAGCGTAAATACTTGTCAATGGAGGTGGCTTGTGACAATTGTGAATACGTTCCAACTTTGAAGTACAAATTCAGACCATAATTGTTGTGCCTATCAGAAACTATTGTGTTTATAAATTTAAATTATTAATATGAATCTGTTGTTAATTATTGTTAAATTTACGATCATTTCAAATTCATAACTTCAAGTTAATGTGTAAATTGCAGACTGTGTTCCTTGTCGCTCTTATTCTTACATTTCTTTCCTTCCTGACAGGGATGAACAAATCTGTTGATATGCACCTCATTTGCCATGTTTCTGCAAGTTTTTCCATTTCTACATGGATGGTAATAATTTTCGACATGTTCTTGGTTTGACGTTTGAGTACACTTATCTCAATCTTTGCACTTTTTCTTTTCAGTGATCGACTTGGATTTTGAGTTGGTTGATGATGATATTGCTTTTTTGCTGATTGCTTGAATTGTCATTTTGAGGTGTTGTTGGTTGTGGTTGACCTTGAGATGGTTGTTGGTTGTTTGGTGCAGTACTCCTTGGAAGAAGCAAGGAAGTATCCATCACATGACCTGAGTGCTGTGGCTGTCCATTGTTATAATTTGGAGGATAATTTGGTTGAGAGTAAGGTCCTTGCATGGAATGTGATGGCATTATAGCATTCCATGATGGAGATTGATAATAGGAAGAAGGTTGAGGTTGTGAAGAAAATCCTCCATTCGTGGGATATGCATTAAAAGATGGTGACGGATAGACGGTAGAGTTGGACATCATCATGTTTGGTTGCTGATAATTCATCATTCCACCAGAGTATTGAGATGGTTGGGAATAATTAGAATTCATAACCATATTTGGGTTATTATAATGTTGAGAATACGGATAAGAGTTGTTTGGAATGTTTCCATGGGGATTCATTTGTTGATGAGATGACGAATACATGGACGAAGGAAGTGAACCTTGATAAGAATTCGTATTTGGTTGAGAATTCATTGTAGAATTTGACATTATGGAGAAATTTTGTGTTACATTTGGAGGCTGCTGTTGCTGATTGGTAACACCAAGTGGTGGTTGCTGAGGTGGTTGTTGAACTGTCATGACTTCATGTGGCTGACTTGTTGAACATGACATGAGTACATTAGGAGAAATATTTTGATTCAATTGTTGATTTAAAGTCAATCGAGTGTTCAAAGAAGCATTCATTGGTGGACCAAATGTTGATGAATGTTCACTTTTCCATTGCGAATCCTGTTGTGTGGATACACCTGATGATGGATCACCATGATCATAGTGAAAGGTCGAAGTACTTGTAGTGGAAGTGTTGAGTGTCAAGTTTTGTCCATGTTGTGGTTGTTGTGGTTGTTGTTCTTCATTTTTTTTAACGTGATCGGAGTGTCAAATGTCGTCACGTGAGAATTCAGTCTTTAATAAGCTGGTTGCAAAACGTCAGTTATAAGCGATCAAATATTCTGGATACACTTGAGTTTGATCATAGAACATGATTTCCTGAGCATTATATCCAGTGACACTATCATACAATTCTGTTGTTGAATTTGGTTTGAGTGGTGGTCTTTTAATTGAACCCATCAAAGTTGTCCCTGGAATTGTGTAAGTATCTCCAACAAGCCCACGCACTACAAACATATAATTTTGTTGAGATCCTGATTGTGCATAGCTATCTGAATAGCTTGAGAAAGGACATGTGTAAATTGCAAATCCAAATTTACCACTTGCACTCACGCGTGGATCTAGTCCTTGCTCACTTATCAAATCAATATATGCAAATTGGGTTCCATGGAATAATTGTGTTTCGTTATGAGAATTTCCCATTTTCTTTTTTTTTGGCAAAATCTAAACCACAGCAAATAATTCTCAATTCTTTCAATGGTGATAATGGTCCTCTTGGCAGTTATTGTTTTGTTGAAGAATTGGTGAACTTGTTGATATTCAGCAGTACTTGACGCAAGTTTCACTCTGGCATAATGGGGCTTTTCCAGTGGATTTTTGGATAATTTTGGAGGAGGAGGTGAAACCCAAGCATTTGGCCATTCATATTTCACAAGCTTGGAGCTATCAGAACCCACTGGATGTGAAAAAAGGACAATATGAGACATGTCAACTCCTTCTACAAACTTTTTACAACTCGCTCCTTCCTGGCATGGATGAATAAAATTTCGAATATGAGCCTTGCCCTTTTGATTGCGACATTGACCCTTGTGACGGCATGGATGGAGGAACAAGTTCTTATGTTCTTGATTTGAACTTGCTTTACAGTTTTCTCCATCTCTACAAATATGCCTGTAAGAAGCCATGTGATATCTGTTGGAGCTCTTGACACACTTCAATGCGCTTATACAAATATCTTTAGCTCCTGGATAAGTGTACAATGATGTGACTGGCTTATCATCTCTGAAATGAATGAAAAAGGTGCAATGCTCCTCATCTTTCAATTTGGAACATTTTCCTTGTGGTTGGCTGCAAGGATGTAAATAACGATTTCTGTGACCTGGTTGATTCATATTCTTACAACAAGTTCCAAATTTACATGGATGATAGTAGTTTTCAACATGATCTTGATCATTGGATTTTTGACATAAATCCCAATCTTGACAAGGTTGCTTCTCTGTGATCGGTTTGATCGGTTTTGAATTCTGTGTATCTGTGTTGGATTCAGTGGAGTTAGTGGAGTTGCCAATAGTGGCAGACAGAGAAACTGGGAATGAATTGTTGTTGCTCCATTCCACTTCCATGAAAGAAAGAAGGATTGTAATAGGTGGACCTACCAGAATAACCTGGCATCATGTGATTATGAGAATACGACGACGTTTGAAGCAGCATGGTGTTGTTCTCCCAAGTCGTGGGAATGGCAGTTGACATGGAGTGCATATTCATGGATGGATAAGTGGAAGTCGATGCAGAATAATTTGGAAAAGAAGGAGCAATATTATTCCATGTGGATGCAAATGACTGCCATTAATCACTGTCGTTGGTGGGGTGATCATCGTAATGGAATTCACATTTGAATGGTCACAGGAATTCGCCATTGAAGTAGATGAGTGGCTCACAGACATGTTCGTTAAGGTGGGCAACCCGATCGATGTCATTGTTCGATTGCACCAACAGTGCTTGAATGGTTGTTTCATCCACGTGCGGAAATTCTGTGTGCAACATACGAACGACCTGACGTTGCAGCCTTGAAAGAAGCTTACCCGATCACGTTACTTGTTGTTCGTAATCATCATCATCAGGATTCCCACAAAAAACATGAAAGAGAATTTTCTCTTCTCATTTTTTTAGTGTTCAGTGTTCGACATTACTCAAAACGAAACGAATCATCATGAACATTTCACTCCATTGAATAGCATTCCATATATTGCTCAAAATGTGTGTTTAAAGGAGCCTGTTAAGCAATTAATAGACAGTCGATTGCTCGAGTTGAAAAAATATGGAGCTACGAACATGAGAATGGACCATGTGAGAACGAGAGAACGAGACAGCAATGATCATGTGGCAACAACAGCGTCATCCTCAATGGACTTTCTTCCGTGGCATTGTCACGTCGTTATTTTGACGAAACAATATTTACTGACCTCATTGACAGATGCTCCATCATGTAATGAAATGATTCAAGATGTGGCGAAAAGAATTTCCTTTGATTTGAATTATTATTAAATTAAGACGTTAATACTCTTTCCTCTATTGTTTCACTCACCTTCTGAAGAATTTATGTATTGGAACAAGTATGGATGTAACACCAAGTATTGGATGGATGCCTTTTCAACTCACTTGAAAAGCGTTCAACAATGTTATGTAATTCCACAAAAAGGAATGACATGGGACAATAGAAGAAATAATTTAACAGTTGTGACTTATAATGTACTTGCTCAAAGTTACATCTCAGACAAACTTTATTATTATTGTAATAAGCAGGATTTGAATGAAAAGGTTCGTGCTCAACGAATACTCAAACAACTACAGGAAATTGAAGGTGATATTTTAATGTTCCAAGAAATTGAAGAAAATGTATTAAGAGTGGTCAAGAATGCAGTCACAAATGCATTTACAATTTTTGAAAAGAAGCAAGACCGAGAAGAAGGAGTGGCTCTTGTGATTGATCAGCTTTATTGGGGTGTTCCTTTATCTGGATTTTATGCACTGAATCTTGGTCATCCTCAGAAATTACTCTATGACTTATTTGTTCACAAAAAGACGAATCGCAAAATACTTGTTGCCACCACTCATCTCATTGGAAATCCAAACCTTTTCGACGTTCAAGTGAATCAAGCGAATGCAGCAGTTCATTTACTCGAATATATTCGAGAGCAAGAAGATGCAAAAAGTTCTTGTAACAAGTGTGCTGCAATCATTGTTGGAGGAGATTTCAATGCTGATGTCAATTCTAAAAGTTATTCCATCTTTGAGGAAAATGGTTACAAGAGCTCCATAAAGGAAATTCATGGAGAAGAGCTTGACATTACTTTTAACACTAATACTATTCATAGATGTATTGATTATTTGTTCATGAAATCATTCAATATCACTAATAATCAAGAACCACCACATGTTGATTTCAATAAGAACATTCATCAACCTCAAGTTGTCATTACTGAAAAAGAGTTTCTTCCCAATCAAATTCACGGTTCGGACCACATTCCGGTCTATGCTTGTTATTCCATCAAATAAAAATAAACGAAACGTTGTCACTTGTTTTGGAACGTGATCGTCGTTTGACAACTGACAAGAATTCTCAATCCTCTATAACAAAAAAATGCTTCCATCCACAAGCTGCTCTCCTTACTCTTCACATCCTTGGTTAGTGGACATTAGTGTCAAGAAACCTTGTCCAGTTCCTAACTGTCCCATCGTTGATTTGACCGATCAACATTTTTTTGAATACTATCATGACTGTCCTTGTGGTTTGCAGTGTGATTTTTTTGTGAATTATTCCACAAACCCAAATGCTCCCTTTCACTGCAATATATATAATCACCGACCAACTGGGTATCATAATCATCATGCCAGTTCTTCGGAGCAAGACAACACTTCTCCACAACATAAAGACGGAAGAAGAATGTCAGGTGTCAACACTTCATCTTCCCAAAGTTCTCAATCCTCTTCTCTCCCAAACCATTTATGTTGGTATGGTACCAAATGTCGCATTGCCGAGAGAGGAGATGTTGATCATCTCTCACGCTATCTTCATGTATGTCCTCGAGTCCACTCTTGTCGAGAGAGCAACCCTCTTCACTTTCAGCAATTTTTACATAAATTTCCCAAAGGTGAAACGTGCAAGGACAACTCTAAGACGCATAGAGATCAGTTCATGCATATTTGTAGATACGGAGCCAAGTGTAAATCTCTTTCTGACTCTAATACAGATTCTCAGTGGAGACATTTTACAAGATTTTTGCATCCTGAATGCTTTGAGGGAAAGAACTGCTCTCAGTGTAAGTCAAGGACGACAAGAGTCAAGGACATCGAGACTTCTTTTGTTTGTTGAATTCCTCGTGTGATCACGACGATGATCTATCTCCAACCGTTTCTCATCCTTCTTCAAAGAAACAACCAGATATTCCTGGTCTTACCTCCAAAGATAAAAGCAAAATGCAACCGCATGTCAAGCGGTGGAAACGATCTGCTTCCATTCAATTAACCTCACCCGTGGAATATAAATTTATTGGTTGGGAGAGACAAACTGGCTCCAACTTATCGACTGGAAAAATTGTCATCTTTAAAAAGACAGGAAAGGGTGTCTTTGAAGGACATATCAAGACGGAGGATCTCAAGAATGTGACTTTTCCAAACAATCAAATTGAGCAACCATGGTATCGAAATAGAGTGTGTGTCTACGAGAATAGTCTTGTGAGGAATGTGTTCACTCAGGCCTTATCGGAATATCTTGACGGAGTTTCTCCTCGTGCGACTTATCTGGATGTATTGAAATATATTGTGAACGAGGGTGTTCCTGTGTTCATCGTTGGAGGAGCAGTGAGAGATGTCCTTTATGCAGTGTTGAAAGAGAAGGAAACCAACATTCAGAATATAATTGGAAAAGTTAAAGATATTGATATTGGATTTGGATGTCCACCTCAAAAATTGTTTGAAAAGTTATCTAAAAAGTACACCACAGGTATTCAAAGTCCAGGACCAAGAGGTCTCGTTGTGGTAGGAAGTACTCATGGGAACTATTTGAAGGCAAGGCTCTCAATGGACTCAACAATGACAACAAAACTGTGAAGAGTGACATTCCGCAATGTTTTGGTACCGATTTAGTTGGAGAGAATATTTGTAGAGATTTCACTTGTAATTCTTTGTGGTATGATCTTATCAATGAATGTGTGATTGACCCAATCGGAAAAGGACAAGGAATCAAAGATGCTTTAAACAAAGTCTTACGAATTCCAGTGAAAGAAAAGTATCGAGATTTTTGGGCCAAAGGAAATCCTTCCAAAATTATGAGATATTACAAGTTTCTTCAAAAAGGTTACAAACCTGCAGACGAAAGTACCCGACAGTTTATCATCAAGATGGCAAATAAGTTTTCGGACGGTGAGATGGAATGCAAAAATCAGCTGATAAAGGGAGTGATGAATTCAAAAACCGATGCTGCAGCTCTCAAAAAGAAGGAGGAATTTTTAGAACTACTAAAGAAGGATGTCGGATCTGCAAGGCTTAAAGAATTGTTCCCTTAATAGAGACCAATCTTCGGACCATGATTCAGTAAAAATAAGAGGTCACGTTGTTGTTTATTCGACAATTTGAGATAAGATGGGATTTTTTTATTGTTTATTATTATTTATTGTTCACCGAAATGGTTGAGCAAATTTTTTCATGATCTTGACCTCACAAAATTTTGACTTTTTTGTTGATTTCTTTAATTTGCGCTTTTAAGAACATTCAGTTCAGAAATCGAAAGGTTGCAGAAATAGGAACATGATCAGAGCCAAATTCTTCATTTGGAACGGTACCTCTGGGAAGAAATACTGGTTCAGGGTCACTACTGGTCACTTGTAAATGACTTCCAAAGTACAAGATATAATCACACACCTTGGTGTGAGGTTGAAAAGGTCCAAAAATCAGGTCGATCTTGGTGTGCTCTTTGCAACATGCTATTTTCCATAAATTTCACAGGACTCTCATGAGGTTGAGTGTTGAAATCACCGAGCAAAAGAACCGAAATTCTATTCGTTGAATACTGCTTATGTTTTGAATGAAGATCTTTTAAAACTCCGACCATCCTTTTCACTTGATTTTCTCTTGGAGTAATTGCGTCTCTTTGGAAAGTCAAATGACAATTCATAACAATAACTAATGAATTAGAGAGAGGATCCTTCAATAGAACGTATTGAAACACTTCTGGGTATCCCTCAATAATTTGTTCACTTCCTTGTCCAATTGGCTGTCCGAATCGACTCGTTTTGAACATGATCGCAATACTATCCTTTTTTCTTGGAAGTTTGTCTCTGATCAAGATGGTGTATCCATGGTTGGATGCAAAATCTGAAAACTCCTTTTTGTGATTTTGATCAATTTCTTGAATTCCAATGATGTCATAAGGTCGATCCTTCAGTGTGTGAAAAATTTTTGACTTTCTATTTTGCCACTTTAAGAAATTCTTATTCGAAATGTGCTCATACCGTTCATCGCTCACATAGCAATCTGCCAATACATTAAAAGACATGACAACTAAGGTTGGAAGTTGTACTCCATGATTTGTGCTCATTGTAGTGGTGGTGGTTGGTGACACCATGTTTGAATTGTTCATCATTGTTGATCTACTGATGCTTCCTGTATATTCATGATGGTTTTGACCTCCAACTTGATTCTGGGCGTAATAATTCGATGTTGGTTGAGTTGGGAAATTCGAATAATAGACTGGAGAAGTTGACCCTCCAGTAGTGTACGTAACAGAAGTTGGATACATGGATGGAACATTCTGAATGTGATTTCCATACAAAGAGTTGTTGCCAGGATGAGAGGCCTCCTTTGTTTTGACCGGCAGTGTTGATCTTGTGTGGATTGTTATTCGAATTCTGGATATTGCATGGATGAAAAAAATCTTCACAATGATCTTCATCGTTTTGTTTTCGACATTGATCACCATATCGACAAGGATGATAAAATTGTGTCAAATGTTCGACTTGGTTGGTGAGTGCACATTTATCCCAATATGGACATCGAAGTTTCAGAGTTCCTTTTCCAGATTCTTCATCAAAAACAAGTTTGATAAGCCTTTCAATGATTCCTTTGGTGGTTGTTGATGGTTGTGGAGGATGCTTGAATGTAATGTTATGTTTGAAATTATTCACAAGTGAACATTTTCCTTGAAAGGGACATGAATGAATGAACCATTCTGTATGCTTGGTATTGTGTAGAGAACGACATTGATCTCCGTATTTACAAGTGTGGAGATATTGGTTTTTATGATCGGAATTGTTGGTAAAGGGGCAATGTTCGTCGTTTTTGCATAGAGGCATTTTTTTTGTAAAGTGAATGGTGTTAGATGTCACCTGTTGAAGTGGTAACGTGATTGGAAGTCAATTCATGAATGAGACAGAATTGGCACAAGGAAGCAATTCAAAAAAATGTTTTCAAATAATAATCATCACAACCACAACAATCCACAGCAAGTTCCTTTTACGAGTTATAACCACCTTCCAAATGATCTTCCAAATTACAATCACCTACCTTCCAATCCTCCTTTCAATCCATACACTCCTTCCATGCAACATCATCATTCAGTTCCTTCTTCCTTGATTCTGAATTCCTCTTCCAATCATCCTTTCAACCAACCAAATATGACAACGACGAGAATTCCACCAACAAATTTTTTTTCTCAACCTTCTTCTGTTCCGCCACATCAAATATTACCAAACACGGCTATTGTTCCAACCATGATGATCAATTCTCCACCACCACAAACGCCACCAACTCATATTCACACAGGTCATTATGATCCAGCCATATTTGGCAATGTTCATCCTCACCATCACATGCCACAACCAAGTCATGGCTTCAGTGGACCTGTGATAATGCCACCTGCACAAAACCTGAGTTCTTCAACTTACAAAAACTCACAGAATGCAAGTCCTCAGAAATACCTTTCCACCAATTCGAAACAGTCATCATCTAATTTGTCACAATCAGGAAACAGTACAATGGAAAAGAAGGACAAAATTCCTGAACCAACCAACTTTTGCCGGGATTGGAAAAAGTGTTCTCTCACCCGATTAGACGAACAACACAAATGTGAATTTCGACATTTGTGTACCATCAAAAATTGTGACAAGTGGAAAGAAAACAAAACTCACAAAGCCAGATTCATTCACATTTGTGCTCATGGAAAGAAATGTCATTACCAAGACAATGAAGATCATACCCACAACTTTATTCATCCATGTACCTATGGAAGCAAATGTAACTATTTAAGTGATCCACTTCATCGAATTCGTTTCTCTCACGATGATTTGGATGTTGATGACAACTTTGATTGGTCTGACACTTGGACGACATCACCACCCAATTCCATTACAAAAATTTCAAAGAAATATACTCGATTGTTTTCATTACCCAAGACTTCTGATGAGTGCAAGAAGATTGAGGCGAAATTTTTGAAATCTGTTCAACATTCACACTCTTCGGCTCAGGTGATCAAAATAGAACGAATTGAAAATGCACAAAAATGGGAAGAATATACCACACTCCGTTATCACATCCAGTGCAAAAACAAAGGAAATGCCAATGAAAAGATTTTATATCATGGTTGTGATGCAGATACTGCACAGAAAATAATTGGTTCGGAATATGGCTTTGATTATCGTTTGACCACGACTGGTTTTTATGGCCAAGGTGCCTATTTTGCAGTGAATGCAAGTTATAGCCATGGTTATACGAAAGCAAGCTCTAATGTTCATGTGTCGTGTCACGATTGGTGAACCCATGATCGTTCAACAGGAAAATCCTAACCTCACAAGACCCTATGATGCAACCACCAAAAAGATGTATGACAGTGTTCAAGGAAATCCAAAAGGCACTGAATTTGTTATATTTGATAACAAACAATCCTATGGTGAATATTTAATCACTTATCAATAACTTTTATTCTGAATTGTGTGGTGGTGGTGGTAGTGGGATAGAACCGTGATGAACCATTACAACAATTTTTTATAAATAATTTTTGTACTCGAGAGAAAGAAACCTTTTTTTTTCAACTCTCAAAAAAAAAATCATCATGATTTCTACACCATCATCGTCAAGTGGAGGCTCCTCCGAAGATGATCACCATCAAAACAACAAGAACCATTCAACACCGAACAACAAAAGTTATGAGATTGAAGGCGTTGGATTTGCGGTAGAACCGTTACGAAATTGTCCACACTTTTCTGATCCAAATTGCTTCAACATGCCATATCAAGATCGAAAAGCGTTAAAGACTCTCTTCTCGACCATCATGACCAAGTTGGAGGACTCCAATACCGATACAGCCTCTGCACCTTGCTCTGTGTGTGGAGATAGGGCTGAGAATTGGTTTTGCCTTCAATGTCATTCCGTATGTTGCAGTAGATATAGAAAAGCACACATGATGAACCACTTTGAATCTACTCATCATCCGATGGTATTGAGCTTGGCTGACTTGAGTATCTATTGCTATGAATGTGATGCTTATGTAGAAAATCCAGAAATGACTAGACTCATGTTGAGAGAATTACATTTTGCGAAGTTTGGAGAATATCCAGGTGGTCGTGATGCCAGTGTAGAAATCGGAGAAGCAATCGAAAGATTGAAAGTTGATCAAAGAAAAATTCGGGAAATAGAGGAACAAGAACGTCAAGCAAATGAAGAAAGTTATCGTGCTTTTGAAATTTTAGCGGAAAAGATTGCACAAGCAGAAGAAAAGCAAATTATTTGTTTAACAGGAGCTGGATTATCCACATCAGCTGGAATGTAAGTTGATATTTCTATTTGAAATACATATATAACAACAATAATCTACTTTCTTTAGCCCCGATTTTCGTACACCTGGAACTGGACTGTAAGTTGAGGCATGAATTGTTATTTAAGGCTCAATCACTGTGACACCTTATTCAACATACAAGTTATGATAACCTCCAAAAATACAATCTTCCACGTCCAACAGCAATATTCGAACTCGATTATTTTCACGAAAACCCAAAACCCTTCTTCCTTTTATCTCGTGATTTCATTTCAACAGGATACAAGCCAACAAGAGCTCACTATTTTATAAGGCTCTTAGAAAAAAAGGGAAAGTTACTGAGATTGTATACTCAAAATATTGATGGGTTAGAGGCAAAATCTGGAGTCTCTGATGACGTTTTGGTAAATTGTCATGGCATGTATGATACGGCTCATTGCACCAAATGTAGAAAAAAGTACACTCTGGCTGAAGTAGTGCAAAAAATTGGTACTGCAGAGGACGTTGTTGTTCCACTTTGTGACAAATGTGGTGGTTATGTTAAGCCTGATATTGTTCTGTTTGGAGAAGATTTACCTCACAGGTTTAGCAAGTGTGTAAAGGCAGACTTGAAAAACACAGCTTCCAAATGCAAACTCTTTATTGTGATTGGTACATCCTTAACTGTTCATCCTGTTGCCATGTTGCCTGAACTTGTAAAGAAAGGATGTACTAGAGCTCTCTTGAATAGAGAAAAAGCTGGACCATTCAAGCAACATGAAGGCTATGTTACAGAAATCGGAGAAGAGTCTAATTATCTCGACTTGTTTTTAGGCGGTGCAGACCTCACCATTGATGAAAGCGTAGATCGTCTTTGTAAATTGTTGGGATGGGAAGAAGAGTTAGAGGAGCTGGTAAAACAGGGACCTGTAGACCTTGTTGAGAAGAGTAAAGATGAAGAGGAACATTAAACGAGAATTATGATGATTCCCTCAATTACAGATGCCTTCTTTTATTTTGGAAAGTTGTTTTGCGACAACTGACACTCAAGACAACAGTTCTTACATATCCAGAAAATTATTCTTACAATTTGAAAACTAATTAATTATCGATAGTTCACACATTTCATGAATATACTGAATTAGGTGCAAAATATTATGTATGATATACGGAAAATTCTACGTTGGAGGTTTCTATTAATTAGTCTTACATCTTTCTAATGCATTGTTGATGCAAGTATTTTGAAGGAACATCGAGAAGATGTTGATCCGAGAAGGCTTTAAAACGGAACACAGCCTCCTCATACTTGTTTTCAAAAAGGAGAGCACATGCATCATTGTAATCTTTCCATTGACTCTTCTTGTGCTTTTCTTGCAATTCATACATCCATTCATCTTCATTCACTGTATTGCTCAGACCTAATTCATAGACTTTCATTCCCTTGTTCAGATCCAAATCAACATGTGTATGTTGAGAATATTCTGTCCCGTGAAATGCTGAGAGCGAGAAATCTGCCACCTTCTGAATGGAGTCAATGTATGAACTTGATAACTATTAAGAGCTTCTTTCAATACTACCTCAGAGAATACAATATCTACACACAATCGATGTGCAACACGAATCAATTGTTCAAGATTTCTCTGAACACTACTAATGATAGAATAGTTCTTAATTTCACTTGTTCCAATATTTCCACAGTACGATAGTTGTGAATGAACTCCAAACTTGAATTGTATATTATCTAACAAGTCATGATTTGAGAATGCAAAATCATTCCATTTGGTTTTCTTGAGTTGTGCCAATCTTTGTCGGAGAGTTGAACTGGCAACCAATGCTTTCAGTGGATGATTTACTTGTTGGGTTGATGTGTTGAAAGAGATGGTCACACATTCATTTTCAAAAGTTGAACTTACGACCCCTCCTTGTTGTCTTGCAACAATATGTAACTGATGATAAATGCTTGATAACAATTTGACAATATCATCTGGTGGAATTGAATGGTTCAACCATTGACCAACACCTCCCAAATGTACCTGTACAAAACTTGATGACTTGACTTCCAAATGAAGAGCAAATTTGTTTGGGTTATCAGTGCTACTCCTTTTTAAAGCATTACCAGAACGAATACTAGAATGATGAGCAGCATTTAAGGATGAAGGTAGAGTGTCTGAATCTAAATTTGAAGAACTCTCCCTACTGCGTTGGGCATTATCTTCATGAGAAGGAGATTCTAATTCTGCAAGCAAGTGTCTTGGAATGAATGATTTGTAGAGTTTGATCCTTTCAACCATGGAAATGAATTGTCTTTGGAGGACTTTTACTTCAGAGAATACCGTCCCGTCAAGTGCAACCAATTCCAACTCCATATTGGCAACACTTTCAAAGAGATTGATCAAATTATTGAATGGTTTCACCAGACGTAATGATGTAATTACACCCAGAATGACTCCTAATAGGATAACGCAAGCACTACCAACTAGAGAGCAAATGATTGAAATGATGGTAGAACTAATGGTGTTCCATTTTGGCTCTGAGAGAACAATGATCCTTTTATCCAGCATATATTTGTTGCAATTCAACAAATATACACATTATATACTTACCAATCGATTTGAGTGCTAGTGCACAATCTGTAGACTGAAATATATTGGGAGGTGTCTGAAATACTATTATAAGTGTTACATTGTATTTTATCCCATGAATTATAATTGGATAAGGCTGTTTTGGATAAGGATACAATGGTTTCAGATGTTTTTCTCTCAAATGATCCGTCTGCTTTCCGTTCTGTCAATTGACTGGAATTATTATCATCTAAAAGCCCTTATTGTTTTGCGTATTACAACAACTCGCAATACTTACCTGCAATGATGTATGACGTTTGAGTTTCAATAATGAAAGATCTAGACCCAGATATTGAGCGGACACTTTGAGCCAAAAACTTGGAAATGGTATCAATTGTCAAATCATTTCCGATAAAGTAATGAAAATTGTGACCAGGAGCTCCAATAAGGATGGCACAAACCCAGATAACCATGCAACGGTCAATACAAAGACCGTCAGAATGACCAAGCAAGAAACAAGAGCAATGAGGCATGTTTTTATGGAACATGCCAGATCAGGAAAATCTGATGCATTCTTATTCTCAAGAAGCACTTTTGTCTCATCAGAAGAAGGTGCAATTCTGTTGTTGCCTTTGACCGGTCATGTCTTTTTTTTAATTTGGACGACAAAATCTCTGGTGATGCACAATGATCATGGTTTTAGCATGGTTACAGAGTTCCATAACATCTCTTTGTATCATGATAATTTTAAGGTTTTGTGATGTTTGGCGTACAGTCTGATTTAGGGAGTGATTGGATTCAATTCACGGGGTAGATACCAACAGATGCGAATGACATGCATTCTTCCATCAACATCAATAGGTATCATAAAAGAGAATCAAGTGAGTATGTTTGTATGATGTAACCAAAGACAATTAATGCCTAATGAAAGAACATCTCGCTTCGGGATTTTAACTTCTGCCTCGAAGATTTATTCAAGAAGAAAACATAATACGCTGTTAATGCTGAGTGAAAGCATGAGTGGGACTATCAATTTAACAATTACAAATCATTTTTATTGAGATTCACCATCGACACCATAAATGTCACTCAAATCCTCATTATCTGAAAGCATTTCAAAGAGTTCATCAGCAGATGGAGCATAACTTCCAGACAAACGTGTCGCATAATCAGGAATTAAACTCTTAAGAACTGGTACACCATCCTTAAGTTTAGAAACAATACTATTCAATCCATACAATTTGAAGCAGCAATTTCTGCTGGAATATTTGATGCAGAATCATTCAATACTCTCACACCTCTCTTATTATCAGTATTGTAATCAAAAACCATGATGTAAAATGAATTTGAAGGAGTGTTCTCATCAAATACCATTACAATCTTCCAATAATACAATGGAATGACACAATCTTTTCCTTTGAATCCGTTTTCCTTAATAGTTGCTGGAACATTTTTAAATTGGGAATTGGCTTGTCCACTAGTTCCAGTAGAAACTGCATGGAGAACAGTGTCCACGGTCATAACCATCTGGATAGGTACGTCCAGTTCCATCAGTAACATCAGCAACTGTGTACCAAGGATCGACATCTGGTCTTACCAAACCAGAAGAAGAGCATTTATCATCCAAGTAGTGGAATGTGAATTGTGGAATGGCCTTTTCCTTGTCATAACAAACTTGATAGAGTACACGATTTGGAGAAGAGGTTATATCCAGAACTTGAAGGAGGATGTTCTTATTGGAGTTGACTGGACATTTGAGAATGAATTTACCGACCACAGGGATGGACATGGATGGTTCGCTATGGACAAACAAGGAATTTTGTGCTGTTTCTAATTGAAAAACTTGTGCATACAAGCCCACAACGAATAGAGCACAGATGACAAGGAGAGTGCCGAGTGATTTTGCGAGCATTTTTTTCTGAGTTTCGACAGTTGTCGGCAGCTCAGAAGGGAACATTTGATTTCCATTGTTCCTTCATCGTTCGGTTATGATAATCGGTCTCTTTGTCCCAATACGAAAAAATGCACATCTCACAATCATCAACTCATTCTCAATTTGATCCTATTCTATTTCTACATGTTCTTCAACCAATAGTATTCATTATTGAGTCTATGTGGATAGTAGTAAATTTTTGATTGACTCGTTTTTGATGTAGCGATCATGGAGTGAATTTGACCACAATATTGTTGTTGTTGTTCAAAAACATTGCTCTCCTGGTTTTGTGATTCGATTTAATAATGTTATTTGATTTAATAATAAGATATTCATATATGAAGATTTACAACTTGAAAACATTCAAAGTAACTTGGTTGATTGCCAGCACGATATTTACTTGATAAAGAGAATCATCAAATGATAGGATATGATTGTATGGACTTTAACAACAATATGTTGGTTTTATTGACTGATATGATCATATCATTGAATGTAAGTCATTCGGAGAGAAAACCTTTGATGATAATTCCGAGTATGAAGGAGACATAATTGGAGGTTGAAATTGTCACTACAAGTATACAATAACATGTTTAACATGTGTACAAAGTTTGGTGACTTTCTGTGCAGGAAAAGTTCATAGAAAAAGGTATGTTATATGAGTGTATCAAGTTTGATGCCATTTTGACCATTCTAAGGATATCATCATGGTTGTCGGAGGTATTTGATTTTTTTTGGAATATTTATTGGCCAATAATCACTTGGCACTTGGCAACAAGAGTTTCACTAAGAGTTGTCTGAAAGTTTCCAACACCAATGGCTTGTACAAGACATCATCAAATCCTTGTGACAACAATGTTTCTCTCACTTCCCAAGTATTGGCAGTGATGGCAACAATTGGAATTCTTGTAGATTTTCCTGCTTCACATTTCCTTATTAAGGTACAGGCTTCCTTACCACTCAATACAGGCATGATACAATCGAGCAACACAAGATCATAGGGTTTTTGTTGATACTTTTCAAAGCATTCCTTTCCATCGTTGGACACATCAATATCTTGAAATCCAATGATTTGAAGCAATTTCACCAAAACCTTGCGATTCACGGCATTGTCGTCAGCGATGAGAACAGAGAACTTGCTGAAATCAGGAACCTTCGGGACGCATGGAGAGTGATGATGACAGGTGTTATTATTTACATTGGTAATGAGATGGTTGTTGTTGCAACTTGCAGTTTCAATGCAGGGAGAAAAGAGTGGAGAATTAGTTGGAGCTTGTACGACAGAGGGATGTCCATTTTCAGCTGGAGTTGTGACAAAATGATGAACATAGACTGGAGTTTGAATGGTAGATTGATCTAAGGGAACTGATGAAGTGGAAACTGTGATCTGGTTGACAGTTAATGACATTTCATGATGATGGAGTAAGGAATCATGTTTCGGGCGGTGGTTGAGTCGAAACAAGTGGTCCGCTTGTTGAACCAATTCAAACAAGTCTGAATAGCGTAGAGGTTTTGAGAGACATTTAACATTCGAGGAGAGTTGTTTCATGGATCCTCGAAATCGTGTTGAAATGAGTTGGAAGTGACATTCATCCACTTGTAAAAACATTTTTCTAGCCGTATCATATTCATTCTCGTCAATGAAGACTATGGAAGGTATTGTCAAGTTGGAGCCCAACGCTGGAAGGTGACCAGATTTCAAGTCAGCTTGAAAAGATTTCAAATCATTGAATTCCTTAATGTCCACATATGGAAATGTTGGTTTCAATGCAGCCAAGTAGTCTTTGAGGACTTCCTTAAAGCAATAATCAGGATCAATGATGAAAATATTACAATGAGGTCGATCTTCCACGACATTGCTAAATTGTCCCTTCTCATCATAATGTTCCTTCAATAATGATACATGGTGTGTACCACTCTGATCGCTATTGATTTTCTTTACACTCTCTTGCTCTACAGAAACCTTTTCTAGGGGTAGAATGATTGTGAACACAGTTCCACCTTGATGAGGGCAACTTTCAACACTGATCATGCCATGCATTTTGCTCACTAACATTTTGGAAATGCTTAAACCAAGACCCGTACGTTTAGTGTTGATCACACTACTTCCACCATCGTCCAACTTGATGGATCGATTGTTCTTAAAGTAGTGTTCGAATCCTACAGAGACTTCTTCTTCATTGTCAGTGGGAATAATACGATAAGGCTGAAAGAGGTTTTGCATTTGACTTTGTGAAATTCCACAACCTGTGTCCATGCATTCAATTTTGACAAAAACAATGTTGTTTTTCTTCTCAGTCAAGGTACTTGCGATTTCCTGTGACTCTGGAGAGTCATCTTTCAGAACGTCACAATTCACTCTGACAAACCCTTTTTTAGTGTACTTGATTGCATTGGAAACAATGTTCATGAGGATTTGCGAAATTTTTACCGAGTCTCCTTTCAACAAGGGAGGAACGGTGGCAATATTGCAAAATGCATTCAATGAAATTTTCTTTTCTTGCGCTAAATGAGAGAATGCACCGACCAACGAATCGACCAAATTGATCATTGAGAATTCTTCATTCTTTAGAACTACTTTATCCATTTCCAAGGATGTAATTTGCAACGAAGATGACAAGATATGCAATAATAGGGTCGCGTTCTCCTTAATGTCTTGCATTGTCTCTGCGACAGCGGAATTGTTCACTAAACAATGTTCACATGCATGTGAGCACTTTTCAGCCTGAAAATGATGACTCAGAACTTGGAGACTTCCCAAAATGCAATGAATAGGATTTCGAGCTTCATGACTCAAGTTGGCAATGAATTTTGTCTTTTCAAAGTTTTTCACCCTCTCTCGGGTGATCTCAACTTGTTGTCGAGTGTATTCTTGATTGGTTTGGATAAGAGATTCAGAGAAGAGGTAACCACAAAGCATCACACCAAATTGTAAGACGAATATTTCAATTAACTTGATCATGAAATAGTTTCGGAAACCAATAGATTCTGCTGCATTCTTCTGTGAATGGAGAGAAAGCAAAGTCTTTTCAGATAAAGCACTTTGAGGGAAGGATTGCATGAAATAGGCTACAAACATGGCTGCACTCGTTCCCAATACAAGGATCAATCCTGCTAGTATCATGAGTCGAACATTGAAGGTAAATGTTTTGGACACAATGAGAATTTTGAAAGTGGTGAGTATGTACATTGGAAACATGCATCCGTAGTGAAGTTGAAGAGGAATCTGTGCAATGAGAACTAAGAATACTTTCACGAAATGCCACCGAATGATACTTTGAATCGTTTCTTTTCGAATTTCGTTAATGACAATCTGGAAGAAGATTTCGGAGAAGGCAATCGTAAGAAACACAAGACAACCTTTTTCCTCACAACAACATGTCGAAATGAAGAGAATGGGAACGATGAAAAGTATCACTCCGACCTTGCTATAATTCTTTCCTTGTTTGAGCAAATGATTGATGAGAATATCGTCTGGGAGGTTACGCAAATAGGAAGATGAGAGGAATGTGCTGGATTGAGATTGTGGAGAATCTTGTTGAAAGGCAGGAAATGAAACTGAGGCTCGTCGTTGTGTCGAAGAGAAATGTGGATGTGAGGGAGAGATCGATGCAAACATCGACCCGGAAGATGTTATTTTGGTTATTGTGGTCATTTTGGAATGAAATTGAACTTCTGATCAAGGAAAAATATATTCGATGATTACTTTTCAAAGTGTGGCAACCACAAATGGTTGAGAAGTTGTTTTTTGAAGAAGATGAATGGAAACTGTTTGGTTATGATGGAAGAAAAACTCATTCAAGGGACGTAGAAATACGAGCTTTGAGTTTTATGGGTTTGAAAAGCCGTATCGATTTGTTTGTGTGTTGTTCTTTTTTTGAATAGTTCAACTCAACCGGCAAAACGTGTGGGCAAAAAACATGGCTATATGCGTGTTAGATTATGGCAAAACGAAGGTGCCTCGAAAAAGAATCTTGTGATGATTTTAGAAGTTAGTTTTCACACACATCACCTGATATATTTTTTCTTGCAAAAGATTGCCGTAGATTCTCGAGAGAGTGAGCAGTAGGATGACACACTCGTTTCCATGTTTTCTTAATCAATCAAAGGTTGGAACAGATTCAGATTGGATAGATTTAGCCACCTAGTTCTGTGACTATTGCCATTTCGAATCCACACCCTGGTTTTGGCAACAACGGTATCCATGTGCATTGTTTGTTCAAGATGGTTGTCAAATCTTTGATAATGTTGTAACTCGTCGAGGAAAATAAACCGATCCTTTCCTAACATGACCCTACCAATTTGGAAAGAAGCCAAAAATATTAATATTCAAAACCTTTGATATTCTCTTGTCTAAATAAATGTCATGACATTTATTTAGAGATAATAGGCGCAAATGGGATAATTAAGTTGTCATCTGACTAATTGCAGTCTTAGCCTTATTAATCAATTACTGGGACAATTAGTGAATCCTCAATCCAGAACACCAAAAGTTCATGCATCAACTTCTTCCATTTTGTTATCCATTACTTTAACCAAACGTTGCACAGGTTCATTATGGTCTGTTTTATGCAGAAGCAAGTTAACAATTAAATCGATATATGAACCCTTAGTTAACATCGTTTCGTTGATTTCCATTTTAGGGCCATCGATATGCTCTGTTAAAAGTGTTCTAATATGTGCTGGTGACCACTTCTTTGTTCAATTTAACTCCACCCACATTAAATTCTACACATGCTCGTTTGTAAAGCATTTTGATGTCCTTCGGAGAACAGTCAACGTTGGATGTGGAGTCTTCTGGATTGATTTTCATGTTTCCTTTCACTACTACATCTGACGTACGTTTGGAAGTTAATAAGCTTTTAGTTTTCATGTCATACCTCTCTGATTTAAGCTCGAGCAAAGTAGATTTAGGATACTTCTTGAGAGGAAATGGTTTGTTAATCAGTGGCAAAACAAAGAACGAAAATGAAACGCAGAACAATCTCCATCAGCATGATCACAATCTTGCAATATTAATCAATTATTTGAAAAATAACTTTTCGCCCAATTTCAAATATGCAGTGTGGAGAAATACGACAGGCTCTCTCATCCGACACGTCACAAATACCCTGACTGTGAAATGGAGTCCAGTCTCCAACCTCACACACTAATGATTCTTCTGAGTTATCGTCACTATCCCAAAAAAATGCAATAATCATTTTCGTTAACGACCATGATGAATTATATGATTCATCTAAACTCACCTCGCAGTATGATGATTGTTTATTCATATTCGGAAAGTATCCGAACCTCACACTTTTAATTTTTTGGAGAGGGTTTGAAATTTTCACTCGTGATTGGATAAATCTTTGTACGGTCTTGATTTCTCACCATGATTTTTCCATCATCTTGCAACACCAAATACAATGGAAGATCCTTGAATGTAAATTGAGGAGCTGGATCAAACTTGAAGATGGCCAATGGAGTGCTGTCTGTGGCAGTCTGAGCCGTAATTTTTTCTAAAGTGAAAGTCATATTCACCGCGACATTGCTTGGATTGTTGAATTTCACAATGTGAGTCTCTGTTTTGTCCTTGACATCCACGACTGTGAGACCATCAGGCTTGAGTACGAGCTTTTTGTTGTGGGAAGGAGAGACTAATTGACTCACACTGGAAAAGTCATCCTCTTTCATACGTTGTTCAAAGTTGTTGAAAGTTGGAATTTCATTCATATCATGGAAACGATAATAGGCCATTCGATCATCCCCAACAAACGCTTGTATGGTGGTCGGTTGTTTCTGGAACAACATGGCAATAATTAAGGCCAATGAAATGACAGAAGCAATATTACCAATGACAGCATTGGCCACTGCACCGGATCCTTGTAATCCGAGAGACAGAACCAAAGTAATTCCCTCCACGACTTGAGTCAAAATGAGTGCCGAGTTCAAACCAATAGCTGCTGGATCTCCTGATTGGATGGCCTTAATCAAGCTGTAAACTGTGAAACCAATATTCACTGCAATACCAATGGCACCAATCACTCTCATCATTCCATCAATGCTTTTTAGATTTTCTCTAAATCTCTTGGCAAAAGAACTCTTGGTATTTTGTAAGCCTTCTTTTGCCATCAATCTATAGGATTCACCATGTTCTGGTCCAGAACGATTGAGTTCCACCATTTCTATTGATTCAAACATGGCTTGACCAGCAGCTTTAAGTCTTCGATAGTCCTTGATCAATTTTACAGATCGAGCAATGGTTTGAGAAATGGCATCCACACCCATGAAAACTTTGAATATTACCAAAATATATATATAATCAGTAACACCATTAGTTTTGAATCAGTTGTTACTAATCTCCTATGAAATCACACACTTACCTAGAGTTGCAATAACCATCGCTTTTTCAGCTGGTTGTAACGAACTGAATGAACCTGCTGCACTCATAATGAAATACATGCTGAAACCATTTGCAATAACAGAGAGTGAACCGAAAGCAAGTCTTCCAAATGATTTAGGAAGACCCTCTTTGATCATCTTGCCAATAGTGCTCTTTGGCTGCCACTTGTCATAGAATTTAGTGAGAGACTTGTTTTCTGGCAGGAAGGATTTGTCAACATTACAACGCATGGCCATGATATACAACTCAAGTCCAGCTTGAAGATTTGTTCTAACAATTCGAGCTAAATCCTCTAGCAGTTGTTGTTGAAGAGTGTCACTCATTCGTTTGGCAGTATCCTCCAACATTTGCGCAAAGGTGTTAATTTCATCTTGGTGATCCTCAGGATGTTTCAGAACTTCTTCTTCATTCATCACAAACTGTCTCATCCATTCAAGAGATGACTCATTATACATGGCAACCATAATTTTCTCATAGAGATTTTGAGAAAAACGTTGGCTGGGATCCAGCAAATTCATTTTGAACATGATTGAGTTCATGAATGTCTTTGATCGTTCCTTATCTGTAGTATCAGTGACTAAGAGACTCTGAACAATCTTTGTTAAAACGCTCTCTTGTGAGTAGTACAAGTAGAGTTGCTCAGCCCAATATGTTTTGGAAGTATTAGTGCTATCTTGGATGTAATCAACAATTCTCTTCACAGCTCTTTTATAACCATAATTATAGAGCAAGCTGCTTTGAGTGATATAATTGGCATCTTGAATAACACCATCTCGAATGTAATTGGTCACTCGTTTGAAATCCACTTTCTTCAATGCCTCATCTTTGCTTGAGGTTTCCAATGCGTGTGCCAAGTAGGCGATGGAATACTTTTTGTAAAAATCAGATGCAGTTTGTGCATAACCAGGAATGCTATGATTCAAGATATCTTGAAGAGCGGCGTCCAAAGTTGGTTTGTGCTGATTGAAAAACATGGATCTCAAATCATCATCCATACAGTAACGAACCAAAGTATCAAATGCTACTGCACATTCACGAGATGCTTTATCCACCATCTTGGATTTGGTTGAATCCTTATCATCTACCTCCAATTCGTATGGGCTCAACTCAATCAACTCCTTTAAGGTAAGACCTGAATGGGTAAAATCAGAAACAGGTTTATAATGTCCTTCTGGCTCAGCTTTTATCCAATAACTTGGATAGAGTTTGGTCTTATCATCTTGCTTGTCACCTCTCTTTTGATATCTTCCAAGTAAGACATCTGTAGTCAAGGAGTAGTCCAGAGAAAAGACGTAGATCTTTTCAGAAATGTCCTTACTCTTATAGGTAAGGGCATCGTTGTAGAGAATAATGTCATCACATTCTTTACCATCCAAGGTATAAGAAGTTCCCACTGAATGATCCTCCTGCTTCATTTGAATGGTAACTTCCAAGGTCTTCCAAAACTTGAAATCCGTTGGGAGAGTAGTGGATGTCTCTGAGACCTTGATAGTGTCTGAGAGATACAACTTGTAGCTCATCTTGGATGGAACAATGATTTGAATGGTTTCACTGCCGAGCTTGACAAATCCATAATATCTGTTTGGAGTGTGAGAGGTATCACGTGTGATTTTGGTTTGGAAAAACAAATCATCATCTTCATGATCTTCAGGTGGAGTGTAAGTGAATTCAAGAACATTGTTCACGAAGGTCTTGTTGATTACTTGGACGTAGTCCTCAATGGAAATGTTGAGAACAGTGTCTGCTGTCTCCATCAAAGTAACGTTTTTGCCACTTTGATTGTAGAGTTGATGAACAGTAGTCTTTGGCATTTGAGATAATTTGTTGTTCTTGTTGTGTTTTACTTTTTTTTTTATGTGTTAGAAATAACAGTGTGAAATCGTGAAGAATTATATTTGCTGTATATTCTCGTTGTAATCTGAAATGGACAACAATTATTCAGTGAAAATCAGGCAACGAGTAGCATAATGGGATCAATATCACAAAACAATGAATTAATTACAAATTCGTCAAAAAATCATTGTTCGGTAAGTACTTATCAGATGACTTTGTTGTCGTTGATCAGCGTTCTGTGAAGGGTTCACGATTTGTCGCAGACATGAAGCGCTCTTTTTTGGAAGGGTTAACTTTTCACACCAGCCCAAAAAACAAATCACAAAAAAATTCATTTTCACGTCGATCATTCACTGAAAGAGCTCTTTCTATGCCATCATCAGAAAGATTACACTTGCTAACCTTTGAACCAAACACTGTTGATCTGATTAAGACAGGAGACAAGGTTACTCATCTTCAAGTTGGAAAAGTTTCCTATGAACTGCAAAATGTGCCACTCACAAATGAGATTGTCCACAAGAATGATGAGGTGGACATCAAGTTGAAGAAATATCTCAACCACTATGCTGGGATTTTGACATTGAATACTGGACAAATGATCAAAGTATTTTCTCCTTTCAGTTGTACCTATCAATTACAACTTTCTGATCAGAGTTTCGTCAAGCAAGATGACAAGGAGAGTGATCAAGCCACCTACTCCAACTTTAAAACTCTCAAAGTCGATATCAACCTTGACAAGAAAAATTCATTGACAAGTAAGATTACTCTTGACAATGTTCATGTGGACAGTGTGGTGTATTTGGGTGGTATTTCTATTGAAAATGAATTCGGTCAACATGGTACTGAATTTTCGCATATGGAGTTGCAAATAGATCCTTTCACTAATGCTTTTTCAGGATTCTTGATCAAGAAGCAAGATCAGAAAAAGTATAGAATGAAAGGATTTTCTTTAAATGACCACACCTCTACTCAATTGGTTCAACATGATTCAAATTTGAGTTTGTCTGATCTGATCTCACTCACCCAAATGAAGGACAAGCATGACGTTGCTCTTCAATATGCCCAAGAAGGTTTCTTAACAATCTTGTTCGATAAGATGGATGAACGTTACTTCAACACCTTCTTCTCAAGAACAAAGGTACCTCTCTCTGGTGAATTGTATGAAATTTCTGAGAAGAACATTCCTGGTCAAGCTACTATTCGTGATTTTTATAGAAAGTATTCCTATCCTCTTATTAGCAAAATGTTGATTAACGGCAATAAGAGTGAAATTCTTGACAGTTTTGATACCAAGCCAAACATTCATAGAATCAACAATTATTTGGAGAGAGAAGTTCTTGAAGATGTGAATTATCAAAATCAAAACGCTCTTCTTTATAAATATGGCTACAAGAAGGCTGTTCCTAAAGTCATCAGTTACATGCAAGATCAATCGAGAATTGGTTATGACTATTGGGCACAACGCTTGTTTTACCATTACTCTTCTCAAGAATATATAGATTATGTGAAGAATATCTTGAGCTCTCCTGACTTCCAAAAAGACAGCTCGGCCATTAAGAAAATATTCAATGAATGGACAGCCAAAATGTCTGTACTTCAAGGAGAATACTTGTCCAAGAAATTGTCGACCTTAATCATGATGAATGCATTTGCTGCTGCATCAAGTCCAGATAACTATTTGGATGATGACATGAACACTACCTTCGTTGCAGATGAACAAGATCGAAAGGCATTCCTCAAGCTCTTGGAAGACTTGGCCAAAGAAGATAGTGATTTCGATGCAATTGTTAACTTTGTCTCTGACTCTGTTCAACTTTTGGACTCCCTTGTGAATATTGCATTCATTTGTTATTCATTCAAGATGAATGGTGCCTCTCAAGCTTCTCTTCAACAAGCACTTACTGATTGGGGAAACAGCGCAAATCACAAAAGGTATGCTTTGCAAAAATTGATTCCAGAAGGCAAATTTGAAAAGATTACCGTTGGATTGAGTATCACTGCTCAATTGTTCTCTTTTGGAATTTCTATCTATGCTTTAGTGAAAGGGCCAGATACTGTTCTCGATACTGTTGCATTGGTGACCAACATTATTCAGGTTACCTTGTCGGCTTCTTTTGCCCTTTTCAAAATGTTTACAACGATTGATTTTAACTACAGAACCAATCTCTATGTTGCTGCAAATGGTACCATGATTGCACAACCAACAGTATGGAGAAAAATTGTGGCACACTTTAATGCTGTTGAACCCGATGGATATGGCATGAAAAGCTTCAAATATAACCTTTCAAGACCTGCCGGATGGATCAAAATGATCACTCTTATTGGTTCCATTATTAGTTCGGTCATTGCTGGAATTCAATTCACCACTGCTTTGAAGAATGGAGACACCGGTCGTGCAGTTATTTATTGCATGATTATGGCATTCTCTATTATTCAGGCTGTGTTTGTGACAGTGTCTCTATTTACAGTGACAGGTATTGCTGCTTCCTTGGGAGCTGCTTTGTGTTCTGCTGTTATATTTGTGTTGACCTTGGTTGAATTGTTCCTTCCAAAAAAGAATGAAGATGTTAAAGCGTTCTCTCGAGAATCTGACATGCAACAATTCCTTGTTACCAATGTGATTAGCCAAATCACCAAGCCATCAGGTCTTGAGTATGGAGACAAGCTTGAACGCGGTGATTACTCCTTACAAGTTGACACTAATGGAATTCATGTGAGAAAGAATGGTCATATTGCTAGCACAATTCTTTCTTTCGATAACAAAGCCTCCAGTCCATTGTTGCTATTGAGATCAACTGGATTTCTTGTGGTAGAGACTAAGAATGATGCTTATTCAACAGTTGCAACTCTGGAATATACCAAACATGCGAGCGATGTGAATTCAAAGGTTACCTTAAAGCTTGACAGCAATGGTGTTGTTACTGTGTTGGAGAATGCTTCCAACAGCAATGGAAATGTATTGTACACTCATTAATGTCAAAAAGATTTGCGAATTGTGTCGAAATGTTAACAACAACAGAACAAACCCAATGACAAGAACCAATAAAGTTGTGTTTATAACTGTTAGATTGTGGTTGTTCCTCTCAACATAAATACTAAGCCTTACAAAAGAATACACCCACCATCTGGTGCTTTGTAGTACTGCTTGAATGGATCGTGATGCTGAATTTTATCAACAATTCGATAACCTTGTCTGACAAATCTTCCTACTGCAGTAAGGTATGAGTCATGTTCTCTTGCATACTTGAAATCCTCTTGTGAAAATCGAGTGCTGTCAAAAAATTCTAGTTTAGCAAATCTCCACATAGAACCAACAGAATAATCTGACCATAACTTTTCATAAAAGGCCTGAACTTTGGGAAGATATTCATTTTCCAAGTCCAAAACTTTCAACTTGGCAAATAAAAAAGCAAGAAAATCGCTCTTCTCAATTAAACCTCCCGAAGTTGGTTTGAAATTCTCCAACATTTGCAATAAAAAATTGTTATTCATCAATAAGGAATAATAAGTGTTGGCATACTCCTTTCGATGATTCCACACAGTTGGAAAGTGATCTTGAACACCCAATTGGAAAATGACATTCATTAAACCATCATCATTTTCAACGTCACGACCAACTGAAACCTTTTCATTGTTTGCCTTCTCGACATCCAATCTATTTCGATGAACGTCGTAATTATTGAGGGCCAATATGGAATGGCAAGCCACAAATTTTTGCAATTTTGAGTTTCCTCCAAAGGGAGCTCGTTCAGAGCAACCACTGTCATGAAAGAAAAAGTCAATCATGTCATTGTTTAAACTGCAAATGGAAGATTTCTTGGTTGCTTCATGAATGAATGAAACTTCACAAGGAAAACCAGCAAAACTTTCCAACTCGTTGCGATCAACTGTTGGATCAATAATGATGGCACGATCTGAGACGTCAATAATTTTCTTGACAGCTTCACTGATATTCTCTAAGAAGGACATTTTTTTTGAGGCTTAAATTCATGTCTCAAGTCGTTCAATCCTTTTTTGAAAGTTAATTCGTTCCATCAATATCACAAAGTGAATTTAAGAATCCAGGCCCAAATTACACCAGACTTTTAAAAAATCACACGAACAAAACATCCATCATGAACACATACACTCTTTTCAACTTTGAACAAGTGGACATGTCCTTGATGGCTTCAGGGAATGGCTCAGAGATGAAATTGAAATACTTCAACATGGATGATAATATTTATTCTTTGAACAATCTCACATTGACAAGCTCTTCCATTTCTTACAACATTCCTGATTCTGGTATTCATTTAGACCTCCACTTTTCTGATAATGAATTCATTGGACAGGTCACCAAACAAGTTTCCAACAATAGCTCTCCAATCATCATTCGAGTATTCCACAAATTTACCACTCGTTTTCAACTCTTTATATCTGATGAAATCTACTCTCAGCAAAACTTGGAACATTCTCTCTTTTCAGAATGGAAAAAGCTGTACATTTCATACAGTAAGGGAGAAAATGATAAATTTTCCGTTCATTATCAATTACTGGATAATACAGATCCTGCATTGGCACCACTCGATGGAACCATCTCTTCTCGTGAAGGAACCACTCTTCTCTATGAAAACATTACAGCTCTGGATGGACAAATTAACAAATTTGTTTTAACTTTTAATTTTTTAAAAGATCGATTGAGTGGATTTTATGAAAAACGGCGAGATGCATCTGAAACAAAATATTGTATGAAAGGAATTGCTTTAGAAGATCATGAAATTGACCAAGACAAGAACGGAAAGGGTTTTGTGAAATATGGTGATGTCATTAAAATTGCTCATACCAACACGAATCATCGTTTGCATTCACATGCGATCAATTACAATACAGGTTCTCACCAGCAAGAAATTACATGCTTCTCAGGATCTGATGATAACGATTACTGGATTGTGAAATGTTCTCATGAGCAAGAAGGTCACAACGAACCCTCAATTAAGGATGGATCTAAAATTTCAAACAACGCCGTAATTCGATTGACTCACAAATCCACTCACAAGAATTTACATTCTCATCAAGGTGTCAATGCTCCCAATGTAACACCTTTTCAGCAAGAAGTTACAGGTTTTGGAGAGAATGGGCTTGGTGATTCAAATGACAACTGGAGAGTTGAGATGTCTAATGGACAACACTTTTTCCAGAGAGCTGCATTGTTTCGTTTGATTCATTGCAACACAAATGTAGCATTGTCTTCCTCACATCTATTTCAAACGAATGTGAGCAAGCAACAGGTTGTCTTTGGAAACACCAATAGAGATGATGGAGACTATTGGTATGTACATCCTTAGAGTCAACAAAGACTGTAGATCTTGCTGAATGTATACAAATTTTCATAAACATTAATTTTATTCAAAACACAGTTAATTTTTCCATATGTAAACAAATAATAATTAAAAAAGAAGCAATTTTCATGAGTGTTCTGTTCATGAACGACATGAACTTTCTCTTGAAAAAGGATGAAAACTCGTGAACAGATCAATACAAGATAGGACAAACCAAAATAAAATTATTTATCACAAAGAGAGTCTCATAGAGCGATCACTGACACAACAGTCAAAAAATTTGTCTCTGATTGTTTCGTTTTTTTGAATTCATAAGAAAATTTAGAAACAATTTGCTTGAAACCCTTCTCATGCCATCTGCCGCCAAACAATACACACTCTTCACAAAGAGTGAAAAAGTTGTTAAAATTGCTGTCAAGCAAAATCTCTGTTTGTTTTTAATTGTCGGAGATCAAGTTTTTGATGTGAACAAGGAATTTTCAAGTGATCAGAAGCTTAACTTTACTTCACCAGCAACCAATGATTCTCCATTCGTGTCCGTTTCTCTATATCGATTGGATGAAGAACATTTTTCTGGTCGAATTACTGTGGACACTGAGGACTTCCAAGTCATTCCACCACTCACCTCCTCGTACAAGCTTTACATCACCACTGAAGAGTATGATGCAAATAAGCACGACGCCGTTGACGTGGCTGCAAGTACTTTATGGAAAACTTTGAAAATTGTCTCTCATGTCGATTCCCATAATCAGATTGGACTTGCATATACACTCAATGAAGAAGTTGTCGAGTTGGCCATCACAAGAGATTCTCTCGTGTATCGTCTTGTCAATGAAGATGTCTCACAAAAGCAGAATCCAGATGTCATTACCAACTTTAATTTGCATTTCAATGAAACTGCTGATCACTTGTATGGATATTTCAAGAGAAATTCAAGTGATAAACTCTTTGTCATGAAAGGAATCTTGGATGGAAAGTTTGAAAAGCCAAAGCAATACAACAGCGGAGATGCGAAACTCTCTGTAGAAGACTTGTTGAGCTTATCTCCTCTCTTTAAGGATCAAGATAAATATGTTGATAAGGCTCAAATATATGCCAGTGATGGATTTATGACCTTAATGTTGTACTGCATGAAAGAAGATTGGAGAAAATTCTTTTTTGGAAAGAACGACAAACCCTATCTCGACAATGAACTTCGAAATATTTTGAATACCAATATTCAGGGAGAAGAAACTGCAGAGCAGTTTTATGCCAAGTATGCAGTTCCATACATTGCACATGTTGTCTATAATTCAAAGAATAGAGACTCTGCAACCGACAGTGTTGATATTAAGAGAGTGCAAGCCTTCCTTGATAAAGGATGTGGTTATGATCCTAACTATGTCCACCAGACCAATCTCCTCTACAGATACGGTTACATGAAAGCTGTGTCTAAAATGCAGGCCTATCTCGATGATCAAAAAGCAAGAGGATCAGCATTCTGGGCACAACAAATGTTAACAACATTGAAACAACCTCATGTCATTATTGAGCTCATTGGCATGTTGGAAAATGTGACATCTTTTCAAGATGAAATTCAACAAAAGCTCAACTCATGGATTTTTAAAATGAACATTCTGGATCCTTCAACAGCATGTTCCAAAGAGCTGACCATGTACATGGTTTCTGGAATGCTTGATCGAATCATCTCTCATCATTTTATTAATTCGTTGGATGATGACATGAATCTGACCACCATTCCTGGAAATGAATTTATCGAAAGATTTTTACAAGCTCTCGACAACTCTGCTGATCACTTGGTAGATGAACAATTGGTACAACAAGCATTGAGAGAACTCACTCAGCAAGCTCGACAAAAGTACGAATTATCTATTGCCTTGTATCAATTCTCATGTGTCATTGGAGCAGCCCAAAAATTCATCAAAGATGACGCTTTGCTGGCAGAAAAATTGGCACAGCTCTCGAAAAAGTCTTCCTTTCATGAATTTATTTTCAGTCGAATTCCTGCCTCTCGCATGAAAATGTTTTGCTCCATGTTGAGTTTCGCTGCTGGTATTGTGTCAAGTGTTTTACTTGGAATGTTTGGAGACTTTAACAGTTTGTCTTTGGAGCAAAAAATCATTACTGTCACAACTTTGGTCACCTTCATGCTTAAAGATGCCTTGAAGCCTCTCGTACAAGGAGTTGATAAGATCTTTAGATATTCCTTGGGTTTCTGGGAACGTTTCGCAAACAGAATGGTGTTGTTAAACACTAAACCATTTGTTCAAGCATTGGGAACTTTTTTAAGTAAGGCTGTAAAGACTTTGACGACATTATGGACAAAGATCTCAGCCTTCTTATTCAAGGCACTTAAAATGTTATCCAGAGTTTGTCAATTCATTTTACAAGTATTAGCAATTGCAATGTCAGTGTTTGATTTATTAGATTCAATCAAAGCAGGTGATACTTGGGGAATCGCTTTGAATGCAATAATGATTGGTGCTGCTGTTGGTGAACTCATTGCCATGTTTATTGGACTATTTGTGTCATCAATGGCACTTTCAGTCATTGGAGCAATATTTATTGTCATTGGAGTCATTGCTTTATTGATTGATATATTCAGACCAAGGGAAACAGAAGTTCACAAGTTTGTATTTTCTGATGAAATGTCTTTATGGAGATTGCAAGATCGAAGCGAGATGGAGATGTGGATGTCTTTTGAGGAAGATTCACATTTAATATCGAAGAAAGGTGGTTATCAATTAAATTTAGTCAGGAATGGTCTCAGAGTGGTCAACCATCATCACACCTCTCAGATTATTTGGAATATTGAGCTTAATGGAACTAAAGCAGACAAACAGGTTGTACTTAATATTTCAGACAAGAAGGTTTCAATTTTTGATACAGATTCCACTGAATATCGTATACTGTATTTTACCAACGAATTCACATCTCAACAAATGCCTCTGTTCTTGTGTTTGAACGAAGATGGCTCACTCTCAGTGAGAACAAAGGACTCCTCTCAAAATTATGCATTAACATATGAAACATTGAAGGTCGTTGCCAATAACTAAAAGCAAATTTAATGATAATGTTGAAAAAATTTGCTCCTCCTTTGTTATTCCATAAAGTCAACACGATTCATCACCTAATTATTAACTATTAATCATCAAGTTTAGCAATCCAACGAGTAAAATCGAAGAATTATAAGTCCTACTAGCTAAAAACCAATGTGTTGGGACACATTACGTGAACCTGAGAATTCAGATCAAAATTATCTGTCGACCACGTCCGAATTCCAATCGCCAATTGCCTTGATTGCTGCTTCTGAAAAACCAACAAAACTTGCTTCCATCCTTAGGAGTTTTGGGTTTGGGTTTGGGTTTGGGTTTGGGTTTGGGTTTGGGTTTGGGTTTGGGTTTGGGTTTGGGTTTGGGTTTGGGTTTGGGTTTGGGTTTGGGTTTGGGTTTGGGTTTGGGTTTGGGTTTGGGTTTGGGTTTGGGTTTGGGTTTGGGTTTGGGTTTGGGTTTGGGTTTGGGTTTGGGTTTGGGTTTGGGTTTGGGTTTGGGTTTGGGTTTGGGTTTGGGTTTGGGTTTGGGTTTGGGTTTGGGTTTGGGTTTGGGTTTGGGTTTGGGTTTGGGTTTGGGTTTGGGTTTGGGTTTGGGTTTGGGTTTGGGTTTGGGTTTGGGTTTGGGTTTGGGTTTGGGTTTGGGTTTGGGTTTGGGTTTGGGTTTGGGTTTGGGTTTGGGTTTGGGTTTGGGTTTGGGTTTGGGTTTGGGTTTGGGTTTGGGTTTGGGTTTGGGTTTGGGTTTGGGTTTGGGTTTGGGTTTGGGTTTGGGTTTGGGTTTGGGTTTGGGTTTGGGTTTGGGTTTGGGTTTGGGTTTGGGTTTGGGTTTGGGTTTGGGTTTGGGTTTGGGTTTGGGTTTGGGTTTGGGTTTGGGTTTGGGTTTGGGTTTGGGTTTGGGTTTGGGTTTGGGTTTGGGTTTGGGTTTGGGTTTGGGTTTGGGTTTGGGTTTGGGTTTGGGTTTGGGTTTGGGTTTGGGTTTGGGTTTGGGTTTGGGTTTGGGTTTGGGTTTGGGTTTGGGTTTGGGTTTGGGTTTGGGTTTGGGTTTGGGTTTGGGTTTGGGTTTGGGTTTGGGTTTGGGTTTGGGTTTGGGTTTGGGTTTGGGTTTGGGTTTGGGTTTGGGTTTGGGTTTGGGTTTGGGTTTGGGTTTGGGTTTGGGTTTGGGTTTGGGTTTGGGTTTGGGTTTGGGTTTGGGTTTGGGTTTGGGTTTGGGTTTGGGTTTGGGTTTGGGTTTGGGTTTGGGTTTGGGTTTGGGTTTGGGTTTGGGTTTGGGTTTGGGTTTGGGTTTGGGTTTGGGTTTGGGTTTGGGTTTGGGTTTGGGTTTGGGTTTGGGTTTGGGTTTGGGTTTGGGTTTGGGTTTGGGTTTGGGTTTGGGTTTGGGTTTGGGTTTGGGTTTGGGTTTGGGTTTGGGTTTGGGTTTGGGTTTGGGTTTGGGTTTGGGTTTGGGTTTGGGTTTGGGTTTGGGTTTGGGTTTGGGTTTGGGTTTGGGTTTGGGTTTGGGTTTGGGTTTGGGTTTGGGTTTGGGTTTGGGTTTGGGTTTGGGTTTGGGTTTGGGTTTGGGTTTGGGTTTGGGTTTGGGTTTGGGTTTGGGTTTGGGTTTGGGTTTGGGTTTGGGTTTGGGTTTGGGTTTGGGTTTGGGTTTGGGTTTGGGTTTGGGTTTGGGTTTGGGTTTGGGTTTGGGTTTGGGTTTGGGTTTGGGTTTGGGTTTGGGTTTGGGTTTGGGTTTGGGTTTGGGTTTGGGTTTGGGTTTGGGTTTGGGTTTGGGTTTGGGTTTGGGTTTGGGTTTGGGTTTGGGTTTGGGTTTGGGTTTGGGTTTGGGTTTGGGTTTGGGTTTGGGTTTGGGTTTGGGTTTGGGTTTGGGTTTGGGTTTGGGTTTGGGTTTGGGTTTTGGGTTTGGGTTTGGGTTTGGGTTTGGGTTTGGGGTTTGGGTTTGGGTTTGGGTTTGGGTTTGGGTTTGGGTTTGGGTTTTGGGTTTGGGTTTTGGGTTTGGGTTTGGGTTTGGGTTTGGGTTTGGGTTTGGGTTTGGGTTTGGGTTTGGGTTTGGGTTTGGGTTTGGGTTTGGGTTTGGGTTTTGGGTTTGGGTTTGGGTTTGGGTTTGGGTTTGGGTTTGGGTTTGGGTTTGGAGTTTGGGTTTAGGTTTGGGTTTGGGTTTGGGTTTGGGTTTGGGTTTGGGTTTGGGTTTGGGTTTGGAGTTTGGGTTTGGGTTTGG
>NW_025407963.1:0-35722 GCF_008403515.1 Naegleria fowleri
GAACGGAAGTAATAGGATGGAAGTAAGTGGCTGATGATGGAGGCGACAACACAAATGCTGACTGATTCAACATTTGAGGGCTCTGGAATGGACGGAGAGTTTGATCGGCCGAACCATTTGAGGATGCAGTAAACGGTAGTCGTTGTTGTTGTGGGGAGACAGAATAGAGGAGTTTGATAATGATGATGTGTTATTGTTTTGATCTGATGTTGTTGTTGGCATATTGACATTGTTACTATACAACTGGTTGTTGTTATTGATGTTGCTACTAGCCTGTTGTTGCTGCTGTTGTGGGGATGCTGAATTTACCAAATTCAAAATACTACCGACAAGGTTCAAAGCTTGTTGGTTGATGTTGTTGTTGAAATTGGTGTTGTTATTGATCATGGATTGTCCTTGTAATAAATTGTTAAGTAATTGTTGATTTCCTGTACCAGGGAGTGATGATTGTGCTGCCATCAGATAATTCATCTGGTGCAATAAGGGATTATTACTGTTATTTCCGCTTTGATTCATCAGCGTTTGCAGGCTGTTCCATAGGCTATTGTTTGTATTGCCATTAGTGTTCGTATGTGCAGTATTGTTTGTTGTGTTGTTTGTTGGTGATGATGATGAAAGCAAAGACAGGTTTTGTTGTTGATTGGTGGGCAGCATTCTTTTTAGTTCAGTTTGTGCTGTTGTTGTGCTCTTTTCAACCGGGAGCTCACGAGCAAAAACAGAGGAGCAAAATTGAATTCACTATCGAGCTCGAGAGAGTGCCAGCAAAAGGTTTCGTTCGGAGAGAGTGCAAAGTGAATGGCCTACTTCGGTCGGCGATTTTGGTGGCGATGATTTTTTTGTTTGGATGGAAATTATCAACCAAAACATTCTCGGTTCTCCAAATCAAGATAATTATTGATTTTCATCATTATCATAATAAAGGTTGGATCGAATCAGTACTTGTCTGCATAATACTCTCTTCCAACATTCAACAAACTGAATATCTTCCCTGTTCTAACATTATTGAGATCATCAGTTTTAAAAAATGAAAAATCTCTGGCTTGTCTTGCTGATTGTTCTTGTCGAGGCTTCTCTTCTTGTTTACGGAGAGGAACAACAACAACTCTCCTTCCACCAAAAGCACCCTTGCTACGTGAGAAAGGAAAGTGCTATTCGTAATAACATCAAGACTGCACAACCTCACACCTATTTGAAACCAGAAGATCTTCCTGCTTCTTGGGATTGGAGAAATATTGCTGGAGTGAATTATTTGTCTGTCGGAAGAAATCAACATATTCCAATTTATTGTGGTAGCTGTTGGGGTAAGTTTTGGTAGTTGTTTTAGACATGAATATTGAATTGATGATGTTCAATGTTGTGAATGATATATCAATAATTGTTGCGATTGCTGAACTATTTCATGATGATGTGATGGCGGACTTATTGTGAAAAAATCTTTCTCGCTCGAATATATTACTTGTTGCTGTCCCACCACAGCTCACGGCTCTACAAGTGCTCTTGCTGATAGAATCAACATTGCCAGAAAGAATCAATTCCCTCGTGCCTTGTTGTCAGTACAGCACGTTATTGCTTGTGGTGATGCTGGGTAAGTGTATACTTGACGGTTCATTTGTTGAAATATAATCTTAATAATTTTAATAGATCTTGTGGTATGTAAACGACTAATTTTTGACAAGCGAACGTCACATCAACATGCTATCAATAATAATCAATCTTATTTGAACCCGGTAAATCATTAGAGGGTGGTGATGATATTCGTATGTAGTTTTACTTTTTCAAGGTTGATTTTTTCACATTGATGCTTGTTCTTCCTTCTCTGGTCATTGTCATGGACATATTGAACTTTTAAACAGCCGTTTATCAATATGCTCACGATCACGGCATTCCTGACGAGTCATGCAATAACTACAAGGCTGTTGATCAGGATTGTTCTGCATTCGCCGAATGTGGTACTTGCAATTCAACCGGATGTTTCGCAATCAGAAATTACAACAGATGGAGAGTGAGCGAATATGGTAGCATTGACGGAGAACATGAAATGATGAGTGAAATCTATGCTAGAGGTCCAATCTCATGCGGTATCGATGCTACTAGCGCCTTGGAAGCCTATAAGGGTGGTATCTTTGAAGAGTTCAAAGTATTCCCAATGATTAATCACATCATTTCTGTTGTAGGATGGGGTGAGGAAGGCGGAAAGAAATACTGGATTGTTAGAAACTCATGGGGAACAGGTATGCAATTCGTTATTCTTTATGTTATCATTTTTAATAATGTTTTAACCTTTCAAATTATCCAAACTGTAAATGTTTTCAAAATGCACAATGATGGTCACTACCTTTCAACGTTGACAGAATGGGGTGAAGGTATGCAAATCATTATGATTGTTGTTATTTGGATTTTACCTTTTTTCGTATTTTTATTTTTTGTAAATGTTTACCTAAATGGCGAAATTTCACTACCTTTCAATGCCGGTGTTGGAATCATGATTTACAATAACAAAAACTACAACAGGTGGGTTCTTCCGTATTGTAAGAGGAACATCCAGATTCTACAACTTGGCCATTGAAACTCAATGTGCCTTTGCTGTTCCAATTGTTTAAATAAAAGCAATGCATCACACTTATTTATTGACAAGAGAGAGTGAACAATCTTGTATTATTGTAATGATCTCTCCTTTCTGCTTATCAATGCCCATCATTGCATTATTATTGCTATAATCAAGAACGATGACCATTTTGTAACGTGTTGCGACTCTCCTCAAGTGTACGCATTATTTCGTCTTTAACATCTCCTCCTTTTACAAATCTCAAGATGGAGTATATCCATTATTTCGAGCCTTAAACAAATTGGTGATGAGAGATGGATAACCCATGGTGTCGTTTTGTACGAAAATGGAGCTCATACTTGTCATTGGTTCACGCGTGCCAAATTCTTGGTTTGTCCATTTCGCACATCCATGAAGGTATTAACTGCAAAAGACATCATCATCATGACCGAACAACATCAAAAAACATCACGACAATCTCAATACTATGACCTCACAACTCAAACCACCCTCTAATGAAGATCTTGTAGACACGGACACTCTCTCAGGAACACCCACCAACGCACAGCTACAACCACACTTGGCCATTCCCAAATCGGTCGCCAATGAAAGTTTGGCACTCACTGGAACAAGCAATGCATCATCTGATTCGATTGGATCCAGTGGTGGAAGATTTCAAAGCAAATGAAAGACAAGATATTTTCCTTTCTTGTTGCTGTCAATTCAAAGCAAGCGAGTGTCACTTCATGGCAAACGACTCTCTTGTCCATGTTTCGAAATGCCTTTGTATTGTATGTGAGTATGGTTCTGTCATCAATTCCATCCACTCTGAATGAAGAGGAGAATGCAACATTAGCTCAACCACCACTCTGGGGAATCATTCCTTCATGGATTCATCGAGTCATGTTCTATCCCATTACGTTGGGTGCGGAACATTATTCGTATATGACCATTATTGTCTTGTCATCAGTATTTCTAGCGTTGGAATTATTCACTCTCTTCATGTATGCTGTTTTCTATCTGTTACACAGTAGGGGAAACAAGTATTGTGACAAGATCAAAAGAATCCTTATTCAACCACTCTCTCTATTCATGCTCGTGTTTACCAATTGGATGGTGTGGATTCATTGTGTGCCCATGTCATCAAGTTCCTCCTCTTCATCCTCTCATACCATTTCGAATGAATACTTTCCCTCCATCACTATGAATTCTACTCTCAATACTGCATTCATTGTGATTGGATGTGTGGGTGTAATTCTTAACATGATCTTGGTGAGTTTGGGAGTTTTAGTGATGGAGGAGACAGTTCCTCCCACACGCACTTCTCTCTCACTCTTTGGAATGTTTTCCCCAATGTTGGAGTGTGTATTCATCTTTTGAATCAAACATGTGTGGTGTTAAATGTTCTATTACATGTGAATCAGGCGATTTCAGCAAGTGCTGTGAAGTGTTTCTTGAGTTTCTTGGTTGCCGTGTACTTTCTGTATGGTTTACCTTATTACAAGACTTTTATCAATTCGTTGGTGTTTGGATGTTTGTGTGGTAAAACGTTGGGATGCCTTGGACCGATCATGGCCTCTGCTTTGATGAGAAATATCATTCAGCAACAAGAGCAACAACAAGAATACATTTCTCAGTTGGGAGGAATCATCACAGGAGTCACAATCGCTCTGCAAGCTTTGGGATTTGTTTTGGGAACTTTGAGTTGTGAATTGTATTTGAGATTTGGAGTGTTAAATGCGGTCAAAAGATTTATGACTCATCATCTCACAGACAAACACTCTGCCATTCAAATTTACAACACCTTTCAAGAAAACAAATCCATGAGAAAGCTCATTCTCTTTTAAGACTTTCCATCAGTGATGCTTTTTCATCCAAGCAAGACAATGCTCTGGAATGGGCTTTACAATTTCTGAAATTATGTGGCACCTCCAAATCGATCACAAATGTGGATTTTCTTCTCATTAGTGCTATTATAACAAGTTTTTACTCAACACAAGAAGAATTGTACTCGTCTCATTCATTGGCTCTCTCCATGCTTTTCCACGCAAAAAGAATAATCCATCTCTTGTGCAATCCTATTTTATTGTATTGAGAAGTAAGGAAATTGAGGCAAATGTGGAAAAATTTTCAATGATCAATGTCGATTTGAAACAAACCCTTCAATCTCTACAAAAGAAGCAACAGGCCATGACTTATTTTCACAAAGAATTATTTAAGGAATTGATTTCAGAGAATTGTTCCAAGAAAAAATTGAAAATTTGAACCGATCTTCCACCATTCTTGTTCAAGAATGTGACACTCTGTACAAATCTCTCATGCTGAAATATCGAAACGATACTTCCTTATTGAGATCAACTTTGATTCCTATCAAACAACAAGATGAGACAGTACTCCCACTCTATGAGAATGCGACCACGTCTATCAGTGCCTTTGTGGATCATATTCTCAATCAGGGAGATGACATTGCTCATGTCATGAGCAATGAAGATTTTGTGACATTTAACAAAACGAGAGCCAATTATCCACTTCTTTTCTTGTAAGTAGTATTTGAAATAATTATTGGGGATGTATGAAATACCTATTTCTTAAACTATCAAATGTTAATGATATACTTAATTCTAATCTTTTGCTTGGACACAACAGTTACCTTAATAGAAGAGAAATGACAACAGCATTTGATTTCTTTTGTACTTCTTATATAGCAAGTTCTAAGAGTGACATTAATCGTATTGGGGAAATCTTATTTGGAGTGTGTGGCTCACTATTAGGTCTCTATTTTATATTTTGTTTATTTTTCATTGTCATAATGCGCAATCACTTGTTACAATTTAACCAACTTGTAAAATTCACCACTCTTCCCAAAGATGAAACAGGAAAATTCTATCACCAATTGGAAAAAGAAATGACTGATCCTTTCAGAGAAAATTCTTCTCGTGTTACACCTTCCATTGTTTTCACACTTCTCACCATCATGACCATGTTATTCGTCTTTGCATCAAGCATTTGCCTTCTCATGGAATTCTATTCCAATGACATCAAAACATCATCCACCATGAATACTGTTAATTTGCTCAATACAGTCATGAGAACTTCCATGAGAGTCACTTTTCGATTATTGGAAATGGTTCGAAAAAGTAATCTCATGCTCCTCCCATGGAATGTGGTTCGAGACGACAATGCCGAGGAACTTATAAATTGCATATTGTGTTGGAAAGAAATTGTAGTAGGAGGAAATGAAACGAATTACAAATCACCGGTGAAAGGTCTGAGTTCAGAAATTGATTCGCTGTTGGTGGGAAATTCTTTGACCATTTGTCAAAAATTGTTGAACACTACTACCACCAATACCACGACTACTCTGAATGATTCAGTCAACAACAACAACATTTCACTCAATGACACTCTCACTCTTACTCACATCAAGTATGATTGTTTGGGAATGGACAAATTAGTGACCTCATTCATTGATACCTCCACAGAATATAATCATTACTTTTACAATGGATTTTATGATCAACAGACAGCTCTTCGTTTCTTCGTTTATATTTTAATGACATTTACTTTTTGGCTGTTTCACTCTCTGAGAAACTTTTTAAATTTATTTCTACCTATGTGAAAAGCGAACAACATCCACAACTGATCATGAGTATGTGCATTTTTGTGTCTTTTTGATCGTTGGTACTGTGTGTATGATTTGGAGTTATTCCTCTCTTTCTGCGTATTGGAATGAAGAACATCATCTGAGGAGAATGTTAAATTACCTTCATTGGGAAATTATTGACCAAAACGATCAGTTGAAACAGTTTGTGTTGAATCACAAAATTCCAAATCTATTTATTGAGCCATCCAGAAAATTCACCACAACGATTACAGAAAATTATTTCAGAAATGTCAGCTGCCAAAAATGCATTTTCTGAACTTTTGAAATTACTTGTTCGAGAAAGAATCGAAAGACATTCTCTGCAATCGTTTCTTTATCAATGAGTTTTTATAATCGAAAGACAAAGATTGCTTGTTTTGTGAAAGATATCACCAATGAAAAGAAACAAACCACTCTGATTGCAGATGAGAAGAAAAAGTGAAGAATTATTGTTAAATATTCTTCCATTACCTGTGGCAATTCGTCTCAAACAAGGAGAAACCTCCATTTGTGAAAAATTTAATGATGTGACAGTATTCTTTTCTGACATGTAAGCTTTATATATATGGAAGGTGAAACCTAATTAGAAACATTTTATTTGGTCATTGAATTATTTAACAACTTTAAATTACCATTGAAATATTCATTCATCCACAGGGTTGGATTTACTGTCATGAGTAGTATCATGTCACCCAATGAATTGATTGTTCTTCTCAATGACATTGTTCACAATTTTGATCATCTCACTGAAAAGTATTATATTGACAAGATTAAAACCATTGGAGATGCTTATTTTTGTGTTGCTGGTGCTCATGCTTCAAGAGCCAGTGATCACACTGAAAGAATGGTCAAGTTTGCCATTGACATTTTTGGTTTTCTTCATAATTTTAATAAGGACAAAGGTAAAAGATTAATCTAAGAATTGGCATTCACACAGGAGAGTGTGTTGGAGGAGTGATCGGTCACAAGAAATTTGCCTACGATTTGGTAAGTGTGATCTTTCATGTTGTTGTTGACTCATTCAAATGTTATTCTTCACATGAACTAGTGGGGAGATACCATCAACACAGCTTCAAGAATGGAAAGTACTGGTGTTCCAGGAAGAATTCAACTTTCGAGGACATCCTATGAAAGAGTATGGGAAAGTTATCAATTTGTAGAAAGAGAAGCAGTTTATGTTAAAGGTAAAGGAGAAATGAAGTGTTATTTACTTCATCAAAAGCATCACTTGCCTGCTTTGTGTGAAGAAAATGATGGAGTTGATTGTCGAAATGATTCATTAAAAGTTGATAATGGTGAGTTGGAAGTGAACGAATTAAGAAAAGACGAAGAAATTGTTCATTAAAACAATTCTCGCACCATTTTGGATGCTTAATTCTTTTTTTGAGTTGATTCAACCAACCATGATCGTAACCAATGTAATCCCATTCATCACAATAATCCTTCTTGTAGTCTTTGACCATTTGATTGAATGGTGTTTGGAACATCATAGTTTGGCGATTGTTGGCACTAAATCGAGGCCATGTCACAGCAGTTGAATTACCGTTTGGATTTCCATATTTCACAAAATTGGTAAAGTAATTAACCATGGAAATGGAGAGAATATCTTCTTCCGGACTGAAGTGCATGTCAGGCAATGTGTGAACACCTAGCGAATGGAAAACAAATGGCAATTCAGCTCCATGGCAAACATGTCCCACACAATAAGTGTACCTTATTTGTTTCATTAAGGTAATCATTTGTTGTTTTCAAAATAGATTTCAATATTTTAAATAATGAACAATCTATGATTCGTTTCAACTTACTTTGGTCCCCAAGCATCAAAAGTCAACACATGATTAAAAATATAATTATAAACTGGTAATTCAGGATTTTGAGTGGTAATTTGTGAGAGAACATTTCTTAATGAACACAGGAATATATAATCAGTTCCCATAATACTCAATTCTGGGCGTTTATCACCATCGAGAAGAGGACGATACCAATTCAACACTCTTGCTCCATCTTCAATACCAAAAACAGCATATAACAATGCCATATATTCCAATGTAGTCATCTTTTTTTACTTCCCATATAAATGAAAATGAGAGCTTCTTCTGCCACATTTCCAAAAATCATTGGAACTTTGTGATAATATCCTTTTTGTACAGCTGTTATGTAGTACCATGATTTGTGTTCAAGAATAAATTCAGGAGTGACATTGAGATTCACATGTGACATTCACAAATAACACATGGTTCAAATTATATATGGTAAATTTTTCAAAAACAAACTTTACAATTATTCCTAAATAATATTAAATTCACTTACCCTCAAAGGTTTGATAAGGAATCAACTTGTCAAAACTTGCTACAGTAGGAGCCCAAGGTAAAAATGTCTCCAAAGGAATTGACAAGTTCTTATAAGTGTCCAAAAATATTGAGCTTCCAAAATCGAATCAATCGACAATTTTTGAAAACATTCAAAATCACTCACATCACAATTCGCTTGTTTGGCAAAAGGAGTTGCCAAATTAATCGTCACATCGTCCATCAATCTCATGGGCAACACTAATGGATTACTTTCTACAATCACTTGATGGAAAAGTCCCTTACTTGCTGGACTAATTAAATGAGCAGTCGTTGATGTAGCTCCAGCAGATTGACCGCCAATGGTCACTCTTTTTGGATCTCCACCAAAAGCAGCAATATTGTTTTGCACCCATTTTAGAACTGTTAATTGATCCATAAATCCATAATTTCCAGACATTTGAGCTTTTGAATTAGCGAGCCAACCTAATGCTCCTAATCGATAACCAGCAATGATCATGATGATGGAAGTCTTGTTGGCAATGAAGGTACCATCGTAGAGAATGGAGTTTGGAGCTGCATGATCAATTTGAGAAGATGATGAAATTTCAATAAGAATTTCACCTGAATATAATGTTTGATAGGATCGATTACTTACTTCCTTGCTGCGTTGAGTGTTACGTATGCAGTTCGATTTTCCAAATTTAGAAATTAACAAATTTATCCAATTCAAGAAAAACAAAATCTTAATTTCCAAAAACAAACCATTCACCAACCACTCACCTCAAAATGACCACCAGGGGAAAACACATACACAGGTAACAATTCATTCTTTTTCATGGCTCCTAATCGTGGCGTATATAAATCCAAAAACAAACAATCTTCACTCTGTGTCTTGGGACATGTGTGAGGTGGTAATTCACATCGTTGTGGACATCCAGGTGTTTCGATCGTTGCATTGTAAATTCCTGAAAAAGCATCCAATGGTTGTGTGGGTTTCCATCGGAGAGAGTTCACTGGAGCTTTTGCATAACGAATGCCTGTGAATGCTCTTGCTGTGGCTTTGTATTCTGGAAATTGTGAAATAAATCCTTGATAGGTTCCTATGGGCGCTTTGACAATGACCTCATCATCAATGGCAGCGCATGTAATGACGTTGGTGGAATGAATGATGATGAAGAAGAGGAGGAACATGAGGATCGGTAGAACTCGATTGACAAGTGACTTGGTTTGTGACATTTTTTAAAAATGATGATTTTAATCTGAAATGTTGATGAATTTGATTCCAAAAACTAAAGAGCTCATGAAAAACACAGAAATTCAAAGTGTTTCGGTGCTGACGTGGACGTATGAACGACGGAGTGTTTAATGTCCATTATAATCTTTGTTTCTGAAAAGTTCCGAATAAGAATGTAGCTCTAATTGATTAAAGGTATTGAAACATATCATAATCGTGTTACTTTCTCGAGGGTGGTTTCTTGTTGTTGGCAGTTTTAGCAGCTTGTTTTCTCTTCTTTGGATCTTTCCAGTCTTTTCATAACTCTCCCAAATCTCATTAGGTTGTGTGATTGAGACTCCCATCGTTAGGTTTGACAAAGATGATGTACTGATATCGTTTTGAAGGTTATGACGTTCTTCTAATGAGTTTTTCATGAGTGCTTTGAGCTCGTCTCCTGACTTGGCAGAGTCATCATCTTCAGGTATTGGAACAGGTAGTGTAAACCCTCTTTCCCATAAGATGTTGAAATTTGCAAATAAAATTCCAAGCAAATCTCTCGATAACTCAATCTTGTTGGAATCATCGTCATCTTGAATATTGGCAACAATTCGATATACGTAAAAGCTTATGGGTTCTTTATGTTATTAACAAGTAACAGATAAATTGCTCTTAGAATGAACAGTCCCTAAAAAATACTTACTCTCAATATGATGCTTCACTCCAAGAGATTTTTCAGAAATATGAAATTCAAAGGTATCCTTAAAATCAATGGACACAATCCTCGAGTTTGTTTTTGGATCAGGATCAGGTAAATAGACAGGACTACTTTCAATAAAGGCGGTTTCATCTTTTTCGTCCTCTTTGGGCCAAGAAAACCTTACAATGTAATAAATACTCTTGAAAAATGTAATTTCACTGGGTTTCTTGGCGTTTGGAGCTTTCTTTTACTCGCGGACGGTATTCTTTTGATGGGCGTTTTCTTTCCATTCTTATCGTTGGCAGAGGCATTTTCATCTTCAATTAATTTGATTTCTTCATCAAAATTAACTCCACTCAATGATGCTAATGTCACAACAAGTTTTGTTTCTACCGAATATTGTCATGACATGTTAATTAGATAAAAATCAAATGACTCCCACTTACTCTTTTCGTTTGAGAAACCGTGAAATAAGTCAATATATCTTTTCCTGGTCTCCTCTGTAAAATTTTCGTTATCTAGTGTTTCAATCTTTGGTAAAGATGAGAACACCGCTCCTCTATAATGCTCGAGCATGCAAAAGCAGTTTCCTTGCAAATTTAGAGTTTTCAAATTCGGAACTTTGGTCAGCGATTGAATTGATTTTTCCAAACTTGTTAAATCGTTAAAACTAACATCCAGAGAAGCCAAGTATGGACATTCCTCAATAAACTCTAAATTATTTAATCTATTGTAGCCCAGACCGAGATGAACAATGTTTGGAAACGTTTTTAAGGGAACAACTTTTGAAATGGAGTTCGAATATGCATTGAGGCCATACAATTGCTGCGGAAGGAATTTGATTGAGTCAATCTTATTGAATGACAGACTTAGTATTTCTAGAAACTTGCAATAATTTACAAACTCGGAATCGATCTCAGTAATTTTACAGGAAGACAAATTAATATCTCGAAAATATTTCGAGCATATTGAGCTCAACGAAAAATCTCTTGATACTGTGGTTGCTACGTTAAATAGTAATTCGCTTCATTGAGCAGAAAATCATATTTGTTTAAACAGACACACATCACTTCATAAATAATATCATTTGTCAACATGACTACTTACTCAATTGGTTTTGGCTCTCGCAGTGCTTTGCTTGCTTCCAGTTGTTTTTTGATATTGTACTCAATAGAGCCAAACATGTCAGCTTTAATGGTATATGCTGCGTTTGAACTCCAATTTCCTTCATCTTTCAGATTTAAATATTAAAAATTAAAATTAATTTTTCAATATATTAAAATCAATTCCTTCCTTCAGTAAAAATATGATCCGAAACGTACTATCTAATTTCTCCAATCTTGGAATAATCTCTTCGTCTTGTAAATTCAATTTTTTATACACTTCCTTTGCATGCTGAAAGAATTGATTCCTGAAGGACACTCTATTTTTTTTCTTCGGAATAATCGATGAGAACAGAGGACCTCAATTTCGATAGAAAGGTCTTCAAAGTGGAATAGCTCTCTCCCGATCTTTCATTCTGAATGGTCAGTGATGCTTTTTGATCATCATCAGCATGATGATTCTTCTCTTCAGAAATGACTTGCTCCCCTTCTGTCTTTTTCTCTTCCCGATGCCCGTGCTCGGTTTCATTATTTCTCGAGTTTGGCCTCGAAGTTAATGTTGAGGTGGCAGCAACATTAGGATTGGAGGTTGATACTTTTGAATGAGTGCTCTTACTCGTGGTGGTCGAGGTTTTTGATAAGGAACTCGCGGATCGTTGTTCGGTCATTTAAGAAATTTTTTTTGGGGGTCTGGGATCGATCCCGCCACTGCGATTTACAATTTAGATCATGGTGATTGCTTAAAGTTGAAAGCAAGTTCCTCTTTTCCTTTATCAATGTTGTTGTATACGCGTGATCATTGCCTTGTGTTCCTTCCGACTCATCATCACATCGAATCAAAGCTCTCTCTGGTGCGCCGATTGCAAGAAAAAAAAAAAACAACAGCGCTCGTCTCTTCCCGCCTTTTATAAACAGAGATTCATCATTTGAGCTTCTGCTGCAATTCATAAACCCGAGCCTTGCTGAGAAACTCTATCATCAATTATCATTTATCAATATACAAAATGCAATCAAATCCATCCATGGCATCCAACGTCGAAGAAGTGTTATTACAGGGTCTTTCCGATCATTATAAACATGTCGTGGAAAGTTACCTCAAATTTACCCATCATAAAACCGAGCTGCACTTGAGAGAGGTGTCCAAGGTCATTCAGGAAGTAAAGGACAGTCGATTACTCGATAATCAATACAGTTTGTTGGAAGTGAAGAACATTATTGATGCTTTGGAGACTGTTCTCAAGTCAACAATCAAGTCCGAGACTCAATACTCCAATCATACCTCTCTGGAATTATTGAGACAAGTTTTTAAGGAAGCCGATGAGGCTGGTTTCAAATTGAAGGTGGATATTTCAAGTATTGAGAATGAGTAAGTACTTGCTGAGTATGCTCTTTTTTCCAACTCCAATCTATTCCTTGATTGCTGTTGTATGTAATCAACATTTGCATGAACCTCGGATTCACAGAGAAACTTTACAAGAAATTGCCAAAATGGAAAATAACATGTTTCCAAAGAGTGTGGGAGGAAACAAACTTCCATCGCTCAAAACAAATTCAGAAGATATTCTCAAATTGAAAAAAGAAAATGATTCCATGAGAGAGCAATTGACAACTCTTCAAAAGTCATACAAGGAAATGATGCAAGAGAAGACAGAAATTACAAATCAATACAACGCTGTCAGTGACGAGCTCAAAAAGTTGAAAAACAAGTTACAAGGCGCTCATGATCCAAATGACGAGAAGGAGCTTGAAGAGTTAAGAAATAAGGTTGCCCACTTAAATTCTATTATCAAATCTCAAAATGAAGAACTTGAAAAAACACAACTGAAAGCCACTCAAAATGAACAAAAAGTATTACAATTAGAACATGAAAAGGAGGCCATCAAAAAGGATCTTGTCACTGCCCAAAATGAGCTCACCCTCAAAGTCAATCAAACTTCCCAATTCCAAAACATGATGACCATTGTAAAGAATAAGAATGAAGAGCTCAAGGAACTTAGAGACAAACTCAAGTTGTTGGATCCAAATTTCCAAATGAAAGAATAGAAGTGAATTAAATTTCAAATATATAGCTCAGCTCAAAAATTGTGACTAATAAATTAATCATTGCGTACTTTTAGCGAAGAAGGCACTTTCAATTCACAATCACTAGTTTGTAGAAGGCTGTGGTTGACCAATGTCGTTCATCACTATTAGGTCATCAAAAGGTTCTCTAATCTCAGATCCGTGGTGTGCAAATTCAAGACCTCTAAGACGTCTGTATCCAATTGGAAGAAGTTTCACATCACGCTTCTCCAACAAATGGTTCTCTGTAACAAAAATATTTGGAATGAATGCATTCCTTCATTTGCAATGCCATATACTTACTTAAATAAAGTTGCGGATGAAATCCCAAGGTAATACTTGCCAACTTTTCTGCCTTCAGCAAGAGTGAGGAGTATGTCCTCATGACTTTTATAGATCCAAAACCAATCTCATCATTGACTCCTTCTCCAGAGTACAGTTGTGAGGTATAAAAAGTGTTAGGATCCATTGTGAAATTGACCAAGTCAATTCGTGTTTCAAGCATGACTTCAGGGCTTAATCGAAATACAATGTCATAATAGGAGGTTGTTGTCAAGTTGTTTTTGGCAACCATTTTAGAATCATGTTGTTCCATATACGAAAAAGCCTCTCTAATTTGCGACCTGGAATAAAACCAATGACTGCAAGAATCGTGTGAGGCGTATTTCTTGCATTCCTCTAAAAACACAGAAAAATTCGGATATTGATGTTCCAGTCGTTTCATGATTTCCTCTTGGTCATATTTTTCAAGGTTGGCCTTGACGAGGTGTTTTAGGAAAGGTTGAATTTGTTCAAAATAATCTTTTTCTCCATGATGCCTATAGAACATGTTAATAAATAAATCTGGAAATTCGTTGTGTGCAAGAAACCAATTTCTCATGAAATTAAATGCTTCAGTGGCACACATGGGTTGTGGTGTTGAACATCAATCAAAGACATTTTCCGAAAGAAATTATGGAACAATTCCGATTGTTTCTCAATATTGAGAGTAAATTGTACGGTGATTGCAAACATACCTCCACCAAACCATCGTATATCTCCAGTCCATAGCACAGCAATTCTATTTTTCTCTTCTTCAAGATTGAATTATTTTCATCGTCATCATTATCACAAGGAATTGAAGACGGGAAATTATTGAGTAAATCAACATTTCGTGTCATGGTTGACCGATAATTGGCAATCATCAAGAATGAAGTGACAAAAGCTATGACACACAGAAATATTACAGAAAATTTTCTGTCATTGTTTGATGGTTGGCATCTGTCTCGATTCGAGAAGGAATCCGATGTGACACCTACCTTGCATACATGGACTTGTCGTTCATTTTAGAAATTTTTTTTATTTTTTCAAAAAATCAACAAATGGTAAATATGCAACTCTGAATGTCAAATGTTGTTGAGTGACACGATGATCATCACAAACTTTGTGTTTTTTGATAACAATTAATTTGGCAAGTCCAAAAAACTGTCGGAACAAGATATTAATATTTACAGAAATATGTTTGAAAAGATTGATTCAGATAAAAGTGGAACGATCGATCGGCTTGAATTATTCACTGTCATGAAAGAACTCACTGATGGAAAGATCACAGAAAATGATGTCGATCAAATGATGAAAGGTACGTATTTTGGACTGAATTTATTTCGAAATCATCATTCCGAGCTCATAATGTCACCACCATTCGTTACTGATCTTTTTCAACAGATGCCGATATGGATGGAGATGGTAGAATTGACTTTGAGGAGGTAGGTATTAAATGCAATTATTATATGAGACATTGGCAAGCATTTCTTTTTGTGTAATCAAATGATCTAGTTTGTCAAACAGATGGAAAAGTTTTAGAGCATCTTTTCCTGGTGGAACCTATCTCTCTTGTATTGTATTAATAATAATTGCATATGACACATTATTCAGAAACGTTGTGTGTCATTTGTTGACAACAAATAAACCAACACCCATTGGAGTGTTCATCAAACACTTTGACATCATGAGAAATGGAGCGAATATCCAAATTGTTTGGGTCGGATGATAAATATTGATAGACACAACCCCAAAAAACGTTGACATTTCAACAAAAACAAAAAATGTCACAAGAACAAAAGAGAAGAGAGCTACAACAGAAAGAGCAACGAGCCTCAAGTGAAGAAATTCAAACACTGAAAACTCTTTTTGATAAATTCGATTCCAATCACGATGGAAGATTGGATAAGAATGAATTGAAAGATTTGATGAAAAGTATGGATGAAATTATGAGTAATGAAGACATTGAGGAAATGATCAAACAAGCCGATTGGGATGAAGATGGACTCATCAATTTTGAAGAATTTAAATATCAAATGTTGGATTAGATTTGTATGATTTCTAAAATCCGATGATATGCAGCTATCATCAGCAATAGGATTACAAAAATTATCTCGTTAAAATAAATTATCATCAGCCGATCACTCTGAATGATTATTATCGGTATATTGATATTTAAACATTGAAACTCCATGTATTGGCATGATTAAATTAATACAACCATACAAAAGTTGATCAGAGGCATTTCTCTACTGCGGTATCTCTCATCATTCCGAATAATGTGTTATCGTTATGAAGAACCAACAACACCCATCACCAAAGTCCTGATGATGCAACGCGATGTTGATGTGGAACAACCCTTCCCTCCATTTTCTTCTTACAAATTCGAGTAACGAACAGGAGTGGCGGGAATCCTTGATTAAGAGTTCCCAACAAAAAACAAATATCTCGAGTCAAGCTCAAGGGCATCTGAAATATAATTATTTTCTCTCTCTCGGAAGAAGAAGGAACCACAACGCAAACGAGATAATGATGATAAATCCCAACGATGCATCAAGCTTTGCAGGAAGAACACCAAAATTTGTGGTTGAGGTGTTGTACAACTTCTTTCCGTCCGATAAGCAACATTTAACCCTTACTCAATATGAAAAGGTGAAGGTCATTGAGACTCATGAAAGTAATTGGTGGATCGGAGAGAGAGCAAATGGAGAAGTAGGATTGTTTCCAGCAAATTATGTGAGGAGAGTGGTAAGTTGAGATGAAACCACCAAATGCAGTCGCTCATTATCTTCATTTTGATGATGAAATTTCTGAAACAACAAATAATTACTTTGTTGTTGCTGAATTTGGCGTCTTCTTTTTTTTTCTATCAAAACAATACCTGCAGCAAGATATTGCGGAAGAAAGTCCAAGACCTAAGGAAAAAACGTTCCAAAAACCTGTCTCTTATGATCCGAATAAGAGTAAAAAATCAAAGGAAGAACAATTACAAAAAAGAAAACAAATTGCCAGTCAATTAGGTTTGGGTGGCTTGGATCTTGACGACTTACTTTCCGAAGACGACGATGACGACGATATCTTAATGTCATCAGAAGATGAGCAAGAAAACCCCAACACCACGCTCACAAAACAATCCTCTACTGCTTCGTTAAAAACACAACCTCCTCTTCCTTCTCAACAACAACAGGTCACTACAGGCAATATGCAAAATGCGACTGGAAAATTTGTCACCGAAGAGGCCTATGAAAAGAAAAAGAAAGAATTGCAAGAGGCTCTCCAAAAACAATTAGAAGACCAAAAAAACAAAAACCAGACAAGCAGAAGAAATTCAAAAACTTAAGGAAGAACTTTCAAAAGCCAAAGCCGAAGTGGAGGAAGCGAGAAAAGTGACCACTCCAAGAACAACACCACGAGGCGCAAATGCTGTCGGAAGTCAATCCATAGACCTAGAAAAGAAACAAAAAGAGCTCGAGCGAGACTTTGAAAAAAAGAAAAAAGAACTGGAAAAAGAATATGAAAAGAAACAAAGAGAATCAGAACAAGAGCTTGAAAAAAAGAAAAAAGAGATGGAGAAGGAGCTCGAGAAACAAGCAGAAAAAAAGGCAAAGGAATCGGAAAAACAAAACTCAGCTAACTCTGAAATGCAAAAAACAATCGAAAAACTGAAACAAAAGAATTCGCAACTCGAAGAAAAGGTTGTCACTTTGGACAAGAGCATTGCCGATATGAAGCAAAAGCACTCGAAAGAGTTGAAAGAGGCTGCAGACAAGCTAAAGGAACAAAAGGAGGGCTCCTTGAAACATGCTCAATTGAAGATAGTGAGAATGAAAAAACAAATTCAAGCAGTTAAACTGGAAAATGATTACCTCAAGGTTGAGGCTCAAGAAATGCAAAAGAATTTCTTGCCTCACTCCACAAAATATCCTCAACAGCGCTCAAGAAGCTCATGGATGGTTATAAGGATCTTGAAGAAAAATACAAGAAGGAACTCAAAGAAAGGCGATTGCTGTACAATCAACTTCAAGACCTGAAAGGTAATATTAGAGTCAACTTGAGAGTGAGGCCATTACTTCCTGAAGATGGGCAAACTGAAAATTGCATTGAATGTATTGACGACAAGGAGGTGAAAATCTATGACAAGGAGGCTAAAAAGTCATACAAATTCGAGTTTGATAGTGTATTCGGAACAGATTCCACACAAGCTCAAGTATTTGAAGATGTCAAACCTTTGGCAACTTCTATTTTGGATGGATATAATGTTTGTATATTTGCCTATGGACAAACCGGTTCTGGTAAGGTATGTTCTCGAATAATGAATTGCATAGTTAGCGATCTAAATGCAAAAACTTCTGAATAACTACTCCAATTATGAAATCATTTTTGAACTGTTTACATATACTAGACTTTTACCATGGAAGGCCCTCCCAACAATCGAGGAGTCAATTACAACACTCTAGATGAGGTATTCTTTATGATTAAAGAGAGAAAAGGGGAATATAATTATGAAGTTGAAGTAGCGGTTATGGAAATTTATAACGAAAACCTTCATGATCTGCTCACAAAGGATAAGACCAAGCTTGAAATTATGCTCAGCAACAAGGTGACTATTCCAGGCCTGACTAGGATAAAAGTTAACTCCTCAGATGACGTAAGGAAAGTGCTCTCTCAAGGTTATGAAAACAGAGCGACTGGTAATAACAACATCAATGCTCATAGTTCCAGATCTCATTGCATCGTCAGCGTTTTTGTTGAAGGAGTGAATCTCTATACTCAGCAAAAACTGTCTGGAAAGCTCCACTTGATTGATTTGGCTGGAAGTGAAAGACTAAAGAGAACTGATGTTAAAGGTGACCGGTTGAAGGAGGCTCAAAACATCAACAAGAGTTTGAGCGCTTTGGGAGACGTTATTTCATCTCTTTCATCAAAGAAGAGCCACATTCCATACAGAAATTCTAAGCTTACTTCCCTGCTTCAAGATTCACTAGGCGGAAATTCCAAGATGCTCATGTTCGTGAATGTTAGCCCAACGGTTGAAAGCTGCCCAGAAACGCTGTGCTCCCTTGGGTTTGCTCAACGAGCACGAACAGTTGAATTAGGAAAAGCCCAAAAGAATATTGTTTCTCAAGGCACGACAACAACTGCTTCTTCCAGTAATAGCAATAACTAGGTAACTTGAAAGAGGCCTCAATATTTATTTTTTCAATTTTGGTCAAATTAACTTATTTTGCTCGCTCATAATAATCGATGTACACTCCTTGTCAATGCAATCGTGAATTAAGTCCATCCACTCTGAAACCTCTTGCATTTCTCGAAACCGTATTGTCACGCTATATTGCTTTTGTTCGAAACTCCCTCTTATAACAGTTAGTAAGTAAGGGTTCGACTCATAATTTTTAACACACACAAGAGGTAACCGTTGTATATTAATTTCGTCCAGATAAAAGACTACTTTTTTAACACTGTCATATATGAGTTGAATTCATTTGAATTAAGATCGAATTATTCAAAATTATAAATCTACTTACCACAACCATCGATACTTTCGAGTGTATTTTATAATGAGCATATCATTGAAGAGAAATAATCGACATGGAGTCACAGCTCCACTCTCTCTCATCTTCTCCGCAAGACAACTCTTTATCAGATACCTCTTGGCAGTCACCAACCCAATCATCTCTAAAGATTCTGCAATTTCTGTCATTTGAGATAAATCAATTTTTGGATGAGTCGAGGAGCGAATGTATTCTTGAATTTTGGAAAACTTCTCAATCACCATCGAAAGAATCTCCATATCTAAGGAGGAGCTTTTCTCTGCCGCTTGCTTTAAATTCTGCAAAATTTGGACTGCCCTTTCAATATACTCTAAGGGAAATTTAAAAAAGGCATCCACTCGCCACAGAGAACCCTTGAGTGAGTACAAGTGCTTCTCACTTCGTCTCACATATTCTTGAAATTCTTCGTTACTCTTCAATTCCTTCTTTAGGATTTGTAACAAGGAAGGAAGATGCTCAGCGTAATTTTTAAAAATTCTCAATTTGTGAACATGATTGGACAGAACACTCAAAAACTGTTCATACAAACTATTGGAAGGGTTGTTTGAGGATGAATGACATGTTGTTGGAGTCTCATTCATTTGTTGTAAATTGAGAGATTTGTTTTCTTGTTGTTGGTGAGGATGATTCAAAAAGTTGTCAAATTCTTGATAAATTTGAGCATTCAATTTCATAATGACTAACAAATGATCCAAGGCCAACAAATTGGGAAAACACGAAATCTCTCTCTTCCTGAAACATTCATGAATGAGTGGAAGAAAATATCGATTCAAACATTTCAATACCAATGCAAATTCCTTCTCCAAACTCACAAACTCTCTAACATGTTCCAACAATTGATCCTCTCCCAAGTGATTCGATGCTAACGCCTGCTTCATCTTGGTCACCAATCGAATGGGTTTGGGAGGTGGAAGAGGTGTATGGAGAGATTGTTGTGTACCAATTGTGGATGACAGGGAGGAAGTAGTGCCAGGTGAGGGAGCTGTGGAGGTACTACTACTTGTCATGGGTAATAATGAGTGATTGTTTGACTTGTTGGCAGAAGTAGTAGTGGTGGTGCTGGTGGTGGTGCTGTTGTTGATCGTGGCTTTGGAAGAACCTGTTTGATCACCACTTCGAGATGAAACTTTAAAATCATGTTTAAAACAAGAGCGACCTGAAGTCGTTGAGAAAGGAGTTGAATTTCCAATACTAGCTTCCGAGATGTTTTTGAGAGTTTCCAAGTCATTGTGTAAAATTTGAGAGAGTTGTTGTTCCTTTTGCTTCCAAATTTGTTGTTCTAACATTAAGAGCCTATTTCTTTCTTTTTCCAATTTGAGTAATTTGGTCAATTCCTCAATCACATGTATGGAGTCACTTCCAACATTGTGACTTTCCAAAGCACTACTCGTTGGCGTTGAAACCACCGCGGTGGTACAGGAAGAGCAGCTGCCTTCCATCGCCTGGAAAGAGATGGTCATATTGGTGGTGTTCGAGGAAGAAGTTTCTTCTCGGCCACCAATAGGAGATGAAGAATGACAATATTGAGTGGAGAGGTTTTGATTGTTATATCGGCTGGTTTGGTTATTCACATTGCTTGTCGAAGGAGGAGAAGTGGTCCCTGAACATGAATGGCTCGATGAATGTACGCATGAGTTGGACCATTCATTAATTCCTTTCGGGGGGAGATGGTTGTTGGGACAATGAATTCATGATGGTCCTCTGAGATTTCACTTCGAAAACCTAACACAAGGAGGTTGTTAGGGAGATGTGAATAAATATTCTTTTGTTTTGTTGGAATTTTAAAGTCGGTTGAGTGTTGAATTTTAAATATTTTTGTAAACATTTTCAAATTGTTTCGATTACCTTTTGAGAGTCCATTCTCAGCTGAGAATGGGAAAAATTATGCCACTTTCATTCAAACTTCGTACCTTATTGATGAATTACCCAATGAAGGAGAATTAAAACGACCATGTGACTATATTCATAACATTCCTTATGGAGTGACCTCAATGGTACTATGGATCTTAAAAGGTGATGAAATATAGAGTTGCCAAAGAAAAATGTCGTTCGTATTGTTTTTCACCATTCTAAATTTCTTGTTCAATATGGCACTTTAAAACTTTTGGAGTTATCAGTGTATGACCTTATCAGATATAGATCATGGGACATAAATAATTATTGTTGTTATATTGAAATTGAGTGTATTTCGTACGTAATAAAAAACTTAAAGTCAAATGAGACAATAGTACGGCAGCATTCTTCAGACCTTTACAAAAGTATTGTTCCGTGAACGAATCTGTGAGAAAATTCTGTAAATGATTAAGGTTTTTCAGCAAGCAATTGTTCAATCCAAACATTCATTTGATCTGGCTCAACATCTCTTCCAAATCTTGCCACCACTTGACCTTTTCTATTCACTAAAAACTTGGTAAACATTTGAATGACAGAAACATCCTCTCCTTCAAATTGTTCGGGATGTCTTGCAATTTTCTTTTCCAATTCCTCAGCTTTTTCTTTCAAGAAAGCAAACACTTCATGTTCATTAATAGTGTTCAAATGAATTGGTGACATGACCTTGAACGTATCATGAATCACTTGCTTAATATCCTCTTGAGCCTCTTTGGGTTGACGCAAAATGGAATCGACATTGTATTGTGGAGGAGTATGCTCGTGAGTGACCTCCTTCTCCGTCGAAGGGAATGCCAAAATATTCAAATCTTTTTTTCCATATTTTTCATACAACAGACGTAATTCCATCAATTGTTTAAATTCCATCGGATGAGTAACCACACCCTTGCTCATTCTAATCAATTCATCTTCATTGATATTCACAATCAGACAGACCTTTTTTTTAAACAATGAAAAATCAACCAAATTTCCATCAATGTCTTTTGCTTTTAAATCATAAAACGATGAAGCAACAACGGCATTGAATTTTGAACAAGTTGATGAAAAACATCGTGTGTGCTTCAATCCCATCATCGATGATGAAACAAGTAACTTGCTTGGGGAGGTGGCAGAGCACTGCTGCTTTTGGATCCATGAAATACCTTTTTTCATCATCATCTTCTTGATATTAAAATCATCCACAGGATACGCATCATTAGAGATCAGATCATCGGAAGAGAATCAAGATACAGAAAAAAGAGATTGATCCATCTTCATACTTACCTTGAGTTGGTGTTTGAAGGTAGAGAGGATTGGACACTCGGCTTAATGTTAATATAATTTTTTGTTGTTGTTCAGGTGGTGTGATGGTTGGGAATGGCTTTTGTGTCCTTATTAGTACTCGTTTAAAAGGGGCACTACCCGATTGACTTTTTGGGTCGTGAAATACTTTTGGAAAATTCAACCGCTTCATAAAAGATTAAAAAATGTTCATTCTTTGACGTACTGTACAACAACATATTAACTTGATAGTTGTATATTGTTCACAATATTCGTTCACCAAAATTTGATCATTTTCACAACCTGAGTTTCAAGAATATTCAAGTGGAAATTAAACAAAAAAATGTTTTTTTGGCATCTCGTGATCGGAGCAGTCATTCTCTTTCTCTTTCTTTACACGTGCGCCAAATTCCGAGTCTTTGAGAATCTTCTCTCTCGACACTTTGTGTTTGATCCCAAAGAATTGGATCAAATTGTGAAGAGAGCTGTCGACAAGTATCCCAATGATTATTCCGTTTCGTTGGGTCCTATTAAACATGGAAAAGAAGAAACATCTATTTGTGAAATTAAAGATTTGGCACGAAATTGGATACGAGACACTCCCGATATGGATGGAAAATTTATTGTTACACCAGAAAATCCAGATACCATCTTTGAGAGAAGATGTCAGTATATTTTGGAACAATTATGTGAAAAATATCCAAATTATTGTTCGGATGTGAAAACGATGGATTTCTTTGATAGCAAAAAGATGAAACAACAATGGATGTTTAATATGTGTGGTGTATGTAATATTTATTTGTTCAATATTTATTTCAAATTCAGGATTATTGTGTTCATCCAACATCTAATTATTATGGATCAACCAACAATGTGGAACGACATTACAAATGATTAGGGAGCTCTTGGACATATTTGTGTGTTCCACTTTAGCTTTACTGAGTATATTATTGTAAGTTTAGTGCATTCTTCAATAATTTCATAAATAATAATTGATATTATTGTTGAAATGATACTACACTGTGGTTGACATGTGGCACTCATAGCTCTATGGAACTCCAGTAGGCACAAGTGGATATTCTGGCAGATACATGATGGATGTTTATGATTACATTATTCAGGTTGGTTGAATTTTTCTCTTTGAATTTCACCTTGACATGAACTCTTTCAAAACTAATTCCTGCAAACAATATTCATGAATAGGGACATCACGAAACATACACTCCTGGAAATGTCAGAGGACTTTACTACAAACCAGGAGACATGACTTTCTTACCAAGATTTGAAGCATGTTCCTATAAATCAGCTCCTCATACCTACATGATGGAGTATGGAAGAGGTTTTCCTGGAGTTGTTTTGGGAGCCTGTTACCCTTTGGTGTCTGCTCTTTTTACGACTTTGGATTTCTATTCATTCTATCATCAAATTAAGGTAGTTTCAAAACACATGATGAAAAATTGGTTTTCGAATCGAAAGTTTTGAGCAACACATGATGATGCCTTCTCGGACAGTGTCACACCAATCTATATATTTTGTAGCTGATCTTTTTGGATTTATTTACTGAATAAATTACATATTTCTTGATGGTGGAGGGTTGGACAGCAGATATTCAACGGCAGCATTTACATTTCCATTGGTGGCCAAAAGAGCCTCAATATTTGATTGCTCGTCAAAAAAGCCCATTTCTTGGAGTTGAGAAAGCTGTGCGGCAAATCGCTCTCGTGGAGGTTGTGTATTGGCAGTTGTTGTTGGCATTTGTCCACCCATCCATGGATTGCCAAATAAGAATGGATTTGGCATTTGAGGGAAAGCATTTCCTCCAGTTGTCGACGAAGTATTAGTACCACCTTGAGATTGATTCATCATTCCTTGCAATTGCATGACATGTTGAATAAATTGGGGATTGCTCAACATGGTTCTCAACATTGGATTGCTTTGGGTCATTTGCTGTAACATTGGATTTGAGTTGATGAGCTGATCTAACATTTGTGGATCGGAAAGCATTTCTGTCATCATTCTTTGCATGAAAGGATTGTTCATCATTTGTTGAACTTGTTGTGGGTTCATTCCGCCCATGTTTGGGAATCCCATTCCTCCCATGCCACCAAACATGTTTGCAAATGGGTTCGCATTTGTTGTATTGCCTGTGTTTCCAGTTGACGATGTGTTGGAAGAAGGTGGTGGTGTTGTTGTTGTTGCTGCTGTTCCTGTTGAATTATTTCCCCACATGTTGAATGGTTGTCCAGGTGGTACAGAAGTAGTGTTTGACGTTGTTGGTTGCTCTGGTGTAGTTGTTGTTCCTCTAAACATTTCAGTTGTGGCTTCGTGTAAAGGTTCTTGAATGTCGCTGTACATTCTTCTAAGAGCGTCAAAACCTCCTGGAAGATTTTCAATATTACTCATGGCTAAATCAGTGTTTCTCATCATTTCTCTCATGAGCTCTGGATTTCTTGCCATTTCCATTGCTCTTCTGATCATTTCAGGATCTTGAAGCATTCTACCAACTTCAGGATTATTTCTCATAATTTGTTGCATTTGAGGATTCGAATTCATCATTTCACGAATGAAATCTGGATTGTTGAGCATACTTTGCACGAAAGGATTATTCATCATTTGTTGCATCATGTTAGGATCTACATTTGGAAATCCACCTGCTCCGAACATGTTGTTGTTATTATCTCCACCAAAACCACCTAAATTTCCAAACAAACTGAATGGATTTTGTTGTTGATTGGGGGCGGTTTGTGAGGTGGTGTTATTAGTGGTTGTTGTGCTAGTGGTAGTAGAGGATGGTGGTACATTTGACGAAGTGGTGGTTGATGGTGGTGGAGTGGTTGTTGTTGATGTTGCCGATGGAGTGGTTGTTGAAGAAGTGGTAGTAGCAGCACCCGATGGTTTTCCTCTTACCAAATGAATGGTAAGCCCCTCTTCAACGCCATAACTCTTCAAAGTGGCTTGATCCTTGAGTACTTTTCCTCTATAGATTAAACGTTGATCGGAGGCCGGAATATTGGAATGACTCGCAACTACTTGTTTAAATTCTTCAACTGTATTGTCGAGATCCACGTTATCAATAGAGAATGTATCTCCGTTACTACATCTGATGGTTACTTTCATTTTCAATTTTCTAAATCAGAGAGAACGATGAAGGATTAAGAGATTTGACAACAAAATGGTTAAGATAATGATGATGAAATAAAACACAATCAATAGCAATTAATAATTATTTGACCGAACACAAGATACGTGATGATTGAACAATTAACAGTTATCCTCCTCTCTCAAGCAGAATCGGAATAGAAACCAACCTTATAACGGAACTTGGAACCGGTTTTGATTTTTTTTTAAATTTTTTAAATCTATTTTTGATCTCGAGTTTCCACCATAGATTTTTGGCTGTCTTGTCATCCTTTGGCTAAAAATTGTTAAATAGATTCTGTGAGGCTTAATATTCGTTGAAGGGTCGTTATCTTGTGGTTGGTCATTAAATATAAATTTAAGCGAATACGTTTATTTGTTTTTTGGATTCCTTGAAAGTAGCGGAGAGGTAAATAAGGGATGACTGACACCTCAATAACCATCTCAATTCGAATCATCTCTCATCCTCCATCGTGTCTCTTTCAATTTCGATATTATCTATTGGCTCATAAACTTCAATAATATCTTCAGAATACCATTGTTCAGGTCTTATAGTTTTTGGACCCGAGTTGAACATGACAATTTTTTCCATTTCTTTCACACAATCCGAAAGTTCTTCAACGTGTCGAACAATAAGGTCTGAACTTTTGCAAGTTGCATTGAGCTGCTTCTTCTTTTCACTCATGTCATTGGTTTTAATGAATTCTTGAGAGGAACATTTTTCCAATTCAACAAGCTCCTCAAGAAGTTGCATTGCTCTCTCGAGCGCCGAACATTCATGAACTGAATTGAAAAAATCAAGAAAGAAGTTCAACTGTTTTCTTCTCACTTCAATGACATTCTTGAGATAGAACTTCATTTCTTCAAATTCAAATATTTTCATATTCAAATTTCCCAAAAGGTCAATGAGTTTTTGTTGATCTTGTTCTGAATAAAAACTTTTGAACATGCACATCTGAACGATAATGTGCATCATTTCATCGATGAGAGGCTTCATTTGAGGCTGATTGCAATATAACTGGAACCATTGATGGATCTTTTTGAAATATTGTTCTGCTTTGATGTGAATGTGATTCTTCAACTTGCATTTCCAATCAATCAATGAAATTGGTTGAAAAGTAATGCTCTCATTAGAAGGTAACTTCTCGAAGGAAGTGGTGAAACTTTGACAAGGAAATGACAACCTCAATTCATACAAGAGACCATGCAAAAACATGGGCCATGCATTATCAGAGTGTAAGATGGTGATTTTACACAACTCATTTGGCTCCAACAAGAGCGTTCCATCCAAATAAGACGAATCGCTTTCCTTCGTGTTTGCTGCAGAAGTGTTAAGTATGATGGTTTCTGGCAATGTGAGATGTTTGAGATTTGGAAATGCAGTACAAATGGCCTTAATTAAGGTTGGTAATGGTAAAGATGTACTCAAGCCATAGACGGTAAGGGAAGAGACATGAGGCAATGGATTTTTTACAGCTGTTTTCAATGAAGTCCCATTCAAAAGGTACAGTCCTAAATTCGTGACAGTACTTGGCATGAATAGAATAGAATCCAAATCATTCACAGTCAGTGAAGTAAGTTCTGACATGTGGTTCACGTTCAGTTTAGGAATCTCCATTATTTCAAGAGAGTTTCTGTTCAATTTAGAACGCCGCAAAATCCCGAAATCACACAAATGCAGTGTTTTTAACTGTTTTCCAAAAGGGAACTTTACCTACAAATTAAACTCCTCTTCATTCATTTCACCCTTAAATGCCAACGATTCGATAGTGGGAGTTTTCTCAACAATGGAAAGCATATTTGAAGAGTCACGGAATACCAAAGTTCTAATGCCTTGTGATTTTACCTTCACGGGGCATTGATTCTCTTTCTGAATGAGTTGACATTTTTCAAAAGTTAGAGAATGGGTCTTCGAAAAAATGTCTGAAAACCAAACCGCCCTCGGCGATGAAGACACTAATCACCTTCGCCATCACGCCTCTATCAAAGAGGTCGCTATTCGCCCGCATACTGCAAACAAATCTCTTTCTGCTCAAAAATCGGCACATGATAAATGGAGAGAAGAAATGGAAAATGAAATTCTAGAGGCTCCGTCTTCCGTCAATATAGCCAATTTGTCGGAAATACAACCTAGCCCACCCAGCATATACAACTCCCCAATGTTGTCGCAGCCAGAGGTCTCTAATATTACTACAACCTCTGGAGTCTCAGTTTTTAATACCTCAGCCATGACCGATGACCATTCTACTAAATTGAAGCGACATCATAAGCTCTTCAGAGTGGTAGCCTTTACTACCAACTCTGTCGAAGAAGTCCTTGCAACCGTCGCAATGAATGCCGATACGTTGTACGGTAGTAGAGTTGTCAGTGAATTAGATTGTATTATCTTCTTCTTCAAGTCGCGCAAATTGGCAAACCAAGCAATATCTGCTGGTGCTAAGTCCAAGCTCACTATGATACCTCAAACCGTCAAAACATCATTCCGTTATAAGGTCGACAAGGATTTAGACAAGACTAATATGCATTCTATTATCTCAACCCTTGGTTCTTCTATCAACAATATCAATTTTAGCAAGATGGATGATCAGGAATTTTGGGCTATTGGTACTAATATTGAGTTACCTGCCAATCATTTGAAGAAATTTAAGCTTTCCAAAATGAGAACAGATATCTCTCGCTTCCGTATTGCCTTTAATGGTAAAGAAAAAGATCTTCCTAAACTCAAGGGTGCCATTAGTTCCCAATGGAAAGTCAAGATTGAGAGTATCGAGTTGGCTAAGAAGATGGCTGTTGTTGGTATTAAAAAGATCAAATTACCAATAACATTACCAAGTTCGTCCAAGTTGGTAATTATAGTTTCAGAAACCTCTCATTCTCTACTAGAGTTGCCAATTCTATCAGTCACAGAATGGAAGCTGTTGAAAAACAAATGTCTGAAATGTCATCAGCTCTCCAAAAATTGACAAAGGAAATGGTTGTCTGGTCTGGTAAAAAGGTCACGGAAGGCTTTAATAAGATCAACAAAGCTGTTGAAGAAATTAATCAAAAAATCAACGCTCTCTTAGGTACTACTACTCGCAACAAGGGTAAAAGTGGGCATAAGAAGGGCCGACATTCCCTTTAATGGACCCTCATTCTAAAAGAAACTCCTTCAATTTAGGTACTGCTAATTTTGGAGGAGTTGGCTGGGTAAAACAATCTCAATTACTTACCTTAGCCCGCAAATATGAACTGGATGTCCTTAATATCCAGGAAACTCATTTAAAATCCAGTACGAAAGACTATTGGAATATATGGTATTTCAGATCCTTCTTTCGTGGCTACTTAGTTTACAATTCCAACGCCACTGAAGGTGATAATGGAGCAGGAATTGCTACTATTATCAGACCGTCACCTTTTATTAAGGTACTCCAATTCGTCGAACATATTCAAGGCAGATTATCAGAAGTCATTTTGGAACATAAATACCTAGGTGTGGCTCGCATTTTCAATTGGTATGGCCCGGCTAACAAAAACAAACTAGAATTCATGAATAAGGCTCTCAATATTATCAACATTTCTACTCAAACAGCGGTCTTTCATGGTGAACGTATTGTCATATTGGGAGATTTGAATGCCAATACTAAAACATTCAATAAGGTATCTTATGCCGCCCATGAACGACTATTAATTGACCAATGTGACAAATTGAAATTCTTTGATGTTGTTCCTATTCCAAACACACCTTCGTTTTCTCAACGCAACAAATACTCTCATGGTTTTTCTCGCCCGGACCATATTATTACTTCCCACAATGATTATTCTGGTGTAGAAGATGTTCCTACTGCTTATTCTCACAAACTTTTAACTATCTCCTTCCCCAGTAATCCCATTTTAGACTTCCCAGAACAGTTCAACAAATATATTATCCATCCTAAAATTTTACAATCCAAGATGAAGGAAATTAATAACGATTTTGCTAAGGAAAACCCTGACACTCTTTTAGAAGCCCAAAATACCCTTGCTAAAATTGTGAAGAAATATGGTTCTCTTAGCACAAACAAGCCCTCATTGATCACTGATAATCGTAATGTCAGACAATTTCAGACTTTTATTTTCGATTTGAAACAATATCTCTATAAGCGTAAACATGTTTCTACTATCACCAGCCAATTTTTGAACAATAATTTTAGCCTCAACAATGTCAAGGCTAAATTAGAGGAAGCTAAAACCTCACTCAACAAGCTTATTGGATCTTTATTGGCTGACCGTAAACGGGTCTTTGTGAATAGAATTAACAATCTTAACTCTAAACAACCGTATTCCTATGCCTTCAGAAAAGAACTAGTCAGTCCTTCTATACTCAATGTAGTCCAAAGTAACCATAACTCGACAATTGTAGATCATTTTTCAGCCATGTTTAATACAGAACAAGAAGTGACTAAAACTCTCCCGGAAATCAAGAAAAACAATACTGTAGCCCAATGGAAATTCCATCATATCACTGCCAAAGAGTTGGATAAAGTTATTTCTAAGACAAAAAATTCTATGGCTGGCTATGATAACATTTCGGTGTCATTGTTGAAAATTCTAGACAACAATTCGCTCCAAATACTTGCAAAATGTATCAATCACACAATTGACAGTGAAATGGTTCCTAAAGAATTGGGTATCGGTATTCTACTCCCATTACCCAAAATCAACATGCCTTCAAAATTATCAGACTTTAGACCTATAGTTGTATTATCCGTGATCTATCGTCTATTTTCTTCTATTATCAACAAACAATTCATGAATGTCCTTGAAGAGGCTAATTTAATCCACACTGCGCAACGAGGATTCATGAAAAAAGGTTCAACATTAGAACACCTTATCAGTCTTCGGACTGCCTTTGCATACAAATATCAGCACAAACAAGAAGTATTTGCTATGGCTCTGGATATCAAAAATGCTTATGGATCAGTAATCCATAAAAGATTTATCAGCATTCTCAAGAAACATGGTTTCCATAGCTCTGTCATTAATCTCTTGACATCCATGATCTCCAATAGCGTTATGAAAGTACTAGTCAACGGATTTCTATCCTCCCCTTTCGATGCGAATGTTGGAGTTCCGCAAGGCGATCCTTCAAGCCCGGCATGGTTTAATCTTTATATTAACTCCTCAACTAACATACAAGAAAAGCTTAAAGGAGTTCAAATATTTAATATTACCATCCTTTTATTATTATATGCCGATGATATTTTATTGATAGCTAATACTAAGATCGAAATGAATTCCTCTCTAAAAAGCCTCGGCCGTGAATTAAAGAAAATAGGACTCGCTTTAGCTCCCAAGAAATGCAAACTCTTAGCTATTACAGCCAAAGCCAAACTATCTAAGGCCCTAGTCACTATTGGACAGGATATAATTGCCACATCTTCTTCTATTGAATATCTTGGGGGTATATGTACCTTTAAGAATGATTTTTCTTGGTCCTCTGATAATCCAATCAACAAAATCTCGAATCAACTGGCATCAGCTAAAACTTCTAATCTATATCTCAACAGCATCACCACTACATTAATGTCCAAAATCATATCTTTGCCTAGATATGCCTGTAGTTTCAATGGAATCAATAAGAATTCTCTTGACAAAGCAGATATTATGGTTGCTAATTTTGTCAGAAAGGCTATTGGATTAGATTACACATTATCAAAATCAGTCATTTTTAATTGCAAACAAATTGGGGGCCTTGGTATTACTCGCCCCTCTACTTTATTCTTCATTGAACCTATTTGCACAGCAGTTAGATTATTCAACTCCTCCTCCACCATCACCAAAAATATTGCTTTGGCTGCTTGGAATGATCTTACCTTTAACGAACCATTTTGGAACCACGTGAAAAATATCGCGGCTCAAAATAATTGGTCTCTCCATTACATTGATGAACGGTATTCATTTGTCAATGAATACGAAACCCCTGTCGACCCTAGAACTGAATTACTAAACAACGATAGATCAACCATGAGCATCTCAGGCCTTGGAATCTTAGACCATAATAGAACCTGGCATCCATGTACCATCTCCTTTTGGAGCAATTATTCACTCAAACCCTTCCAACAACGACTATTATTTGCTCACCTACACAAAGCAGAAATCCTTAGAAATTTCGGAAAAGATTACCCTAATTGCCACATTTGCAATACCAAAGCCAACTGGGAACATGTATTCACCTCATGCACCATGTGTGGTCCGGAAATCAAATCATTATACACAAAATGGGACAACAGTTCCCTCAAATTCAATGCCCCTCTTATCAGACTTCCCTCAAACCATTCTCTCTCTTGTATTCCAATGGATTGGAATGGTAGTATCAAAGACGAACCTCTTCAACAATTAGACTTATCTCCCCCAGCTTTGACTGATTGGCTAAATGAAATATATCTCTCATTCGCTGCCTATGTTGGCAGTTGTTACAAAAACGCCACTTGGAACAGTTCAACTGTACTCAAGAAGGCTAGAGGATATATAATTAAACCCAAAACTGCAAAATTTGCAACTGCTTGGGAAACATTTAGCAGTCAGCTTGGCGAACTCAACTCCAACAACATCTACACCTCACACCTACACACCCATTAGACACACTATCGTCGGACAATTGAGTACCTATAATTTGTTTATTTTTCAATAAACCCATTCCTGTATTTTTCAAAAGTTAGAGAATGAGAATTCATTCTCTAACTTTCATCATTTGTCATTTGCAACAGGTCGAGAATTTGAAAGGCATTTCGTTGTTGAGAACGACCACACGAAGCGTTGATCGTATGATCCTGTTCCGTTGTCGTACTGCAGCTTTTTGCAGCAGCTGCAACTCACAAAATTCCCTTTCAGCCTTCTAAAAAAGCTGCGTCTGTATTTTGACGATGATCACCATCAGGAGTGCCAATACATGGCTCTGTCAGAGATGATTTTGATGTCATACAGGTGTTATTTGAATAATCGGCTAGTAACATCATGGGTTGATAGTTGCGAAATTATTGTTGTTTCTTCTTGTGGAGGTTTTTTTTGTGTTGGGTTTTTCATCGATGATCATGCGTCGTCTCTCGAATTCCAAGCAAGATTTTCATTGAGAATTCCCATCGCTAACTAATTTGAATTCAATGTGAAGTCCTTATTTGATAAAAATAGAAAAACTTATTTCTTCGCATTCATGTTGCAACAGAGTGAAGCCACATACCACCGTTCGAATCCTTTGGAGTTCGAAAACCTGGCAAGAATCAGAGCGCAATGTGAAAACCACTCCTCTTGCATTGGCTTTGTCTACTGCAAACCCCAAAGTCATACAAACAATTCCCTATAAGAAGGGCCTTTGAGTTGGCTTTCTGCGATACGAGTGGATGTACCTGTTCATGGATCCACTCCTGTCTATGCGTCTCTTCTCTTTTTAAATGAAAGATAACCTCACGATTAGCTGCTCAACCTCTGCCAGTCCATTCATGTGTGTTTTACGAATACTTTACGAATGGCACATGTCGTGTGTATCATGGTGTCAAGTTGTTAAACGAGACAACATTCGTTCTGTTCTTGTGTCCTCTGCCTCTATCCAAGTCAGTGACAGGCGCCTCAAATATAGAGACCTTCCTTAGACATGATGGGTCTCAATATGTCAATTACCGAAAAGACAGTGTGGTCTACCTCATTGTGGTGTTATCCATAATTATCCAAGCATCATTAAGCATTCAATTAACGATGGAGATGACAGTTTCTAACAGAGCGCACAAAATTCGTGTGGACAGTTGCAGATTGAATGAAAATAGCCATGAGGACGGCTATTGAATCAAAGCAAACGATCACGCTGTCGCAAGTTGAGATATGTCCATAAAAGTAGCCGAAAAATCTCTTCCATCATCCTTTGAAACGAGTCCTTGTGGAATTGTAGAACCATTTAAGAAATGTCCAAAATGTTCATGACCAACCGCACTGCATTAAAAAACACCCATACCGCTCAAAATGGTCTTGATGGATTCAACTCTAGAACATCCGAATGATGGTGAGAGGACTACTAATGCCGATATCCTATAAATTGAAATCATGGCCTCATAATCATCCAAAAATCATAAAAAACAACAACTCGAATCTACTCGTAGTCAATCCTTAATTCCAATAATAATCATGGGCAGCTGTGCAAGTGTAGTGTTGCATTCTTCCAACTCGCTACTTCTTAAGGGAACGGAAACATCAGAGAAAGTGGAGGTGGACTGGACGGCCTGTGAACTCTCTGATGGCCGTCATTCCCCATCTGTTGACTCTCATTCCTCTTCAAATAACAACATTGTGATGATGCAAGGACATGAAAAAACACTGGTGGATTCTCAAAGAGAGGAGGAGGAGATGGATTCCTCGAGTACAAATCAGACAGATCACACCATTTCTCATCACCAAGAAGACGATAATAACAACTGCTCTCTACTGAACAAAAAAAGAAATTCCTTAATGAAGCCAAACCCAGTCCATTATCGATCCATCCCTTTCATTATCGTTTCACAATCAACACAATCTCAACTCTCAATTCAAAATCGAGCTAAACCTTGCAATGCTTTTCTCTGCGTACCAGACGATATTAAATCGTTGTAATGTTTCCAACCAAGGTAGCTTTTCTCAATTACCTTTCCTTTTTGATGAACATATTAACTTATTACAAATTAGAATTTCTAATTTCCTCCTTCACCCGTGTCAATAATTTTCCTAGTAAATTCAATCCTTTCCAATTGTTAGGATGAGTTTCGATGGCATCCTGTTCTTTCAAGCCAATACCCCAAATGCAATCACTCGGTGAAGCTTCAGCCAAAATTTTGTCTCCGGTCTCCAATAATGCTTTTTTCAAGTGTTCATTCTGAGTGAATTTTGCAAGCAAATGTTTATAAACCAATTCTTCTCGATGTTGTTGCCAAACTTGTTCATCAAAATTTGAGACTAGTCTTCCCAAGTTTTTTGCAGTTGATGGACTTGTTGTTTGCAAAATTTGTAAAGCAATTTCATGATCATCAAACAATATGGCTTTCTCATACATCATTCCGATCTCTGTATTTTCAAATCTATTGCCCGATAGAGTATACGGAGCCGTATGCCAATTACTAAATGGTGATTTATCTTTCCAAAAGAAATGATACTTTTCTGAATTTCCGAATTTATCGTACGGTTTTTTCTTGATATTGGCTGTGAAAGAGGAGCCTTTGGATGAAGAACTCGATGATGACGATGAAGAAGAAGAAGAAACTTTTGAAGGCATTTTTCAGTGGAGAATATTCTGGAACAAAATGGAACAACCTAATTGATAGATTGTTGTTATGTTTTTTGTGAATCTTTAATTTTTGTTCTTTGAAATAATTTCTCTGACATGGAAATTCCAGTTGTTTTGAATATTTGGACTGAAAAACATGAAATTCCTTGTAATAAAGTTGTTCAACTAATTTTTTGCAATAGCAACAATAAAATTGAGTTGGGTGATAAACTGAAGTAATTCTGGCGTCTTTCCTTTAAATTATTCATTCCAAAGGTCGCTACGTTTACAATGTTGCCTAACCATTCACAAAAGCAGTCCTTTTACTGAATCAGATCATATACAGCATAATTGTCAACGTTCATTCACCCCATTGGGTTCAATGTTCTACGCGATTATTTCGTACAATCACCCCTAGAAAGAAATGTCTGAAAGGCCTTATTTGTGGTCTACTTTCACGATTGAAATAAATTGAAATAACAAGTGACAAATTGGTTACGAAATAGATCAATTTACAGCCCCACTTTTACCATAAGATTATCATCATTTGACAATTGTCATTTTGATTGCTGACAGATCCTGAGGGCATAAATTTAAAAGGCTTGTGTAAGATTATACAATTTGGATTCTCGTTTTTTTTATTTGTTTAGAATCAAGTGAAACATGTTGTCGTGTGATACGGCGAAACACCACTTTGAGACCTAATTTTGGAGATCTTGCGTTTTTGACGATCAAGAGAATAATTGTTACTTTTTTGAGAAACTTTTTCGGCTAAAGAATGAGAT
>NW_025407963.1:35732-64559 GCF_008403515.1 Naegleria fowleri
TTTTTGAGAAACTTTTTCGGCTAAAGAATGAGATAGGGAATCCAGTTCTTTGGTCAAACCAATCTCCAATGGAACTACCCTGCCCAAATGTGTGGCTTGAGTCCAGTTCATGCGCGTGGGCGGCCTATCAAACGATTTGGTTTCTTTACTTGAAAGAGAGTTTTCACAGGTGTGGTTTTCGATTTTGGGCCAACGAAGATAGGCTACCTGCTGTCAAATGCCACTTGATGTTAGGAAGAAAACTATAAATGCGATTGAGGAATGAATTTCTGAGTGCATTTCAAACTCGAGAAAAGTGCTTCACAACCCAATCACTGCCTTCTGTCAAATGCCAAATCAGCAATCCATGGACACGTTAAAGAAGAAGAATCACACCACCAGCAGCAACAAGAAGAAGAACGAACTTGCTGCTGTCAGTAAGAACCGTCAACCAAGAAAACTTCGAAAGCAACTCGACATTCTTGATTTCAAAAAGAATTATTTCGAACTGGATCTGAAGAGCACTTCTGGTGATGATCATGTCCCTTCAGCTCCACTAGAAGTTCCACTTCTCAAATTTGACATCCTTTCCACCTCTATTCATTCCTCTTTGGATAAAGAAAAAGCCAAAAGCTTGATGAAGAGATTTTATTGTCCAAAACGGATGGAATCCTCTGAACCAACCACAACAACTTCTTCTTCCTCGTTGATCTCCTCTGTTGTGGATGGTTGCCCTGATCAAGAGATTTCACAAAAGAAGAAGAGAAAATTGAATCAAACAGAGGAGATGCATTCATCTTTGGATCAGATGAATTCAAACTCATCCACACCACCACTCCGCAGTGAGTGCAACTACAAGGTGAGAGGCGAGCAATCGCGATGTGGTGTTTCATCTTCAAAATGTTTGGACAAGATGACTTGCAGTCGTGGTCATGATAGCTCCAACCAAGAGTGTCCATTATTACCTTTCATGTCTCAACAAGTGTCATTGACAGAATATTTGAGCATCATTAAGCGACTGTCTCATGTTCCTGACATGCAAGAAACAAATCAGCCATCAATACAAGTCCCATCGACCAATGAAAACCATGATGACAGTTTCGCACTTCTTTCTCCTTTTACCTCTTTACAAGAACAACAACCACCATCCTCCACTTTTGATCTGTTTCCTAATACCTCTCAACAAATGCAACCACAACCATTACCTCAACTACAACAACAACCATTCCGAGTACACCCACTGAATCAAGTCCAGCAATGGTATGCTGGAGAAGTGGATGTAACCAACAACAACAATACTTCTTCTTCAAGCGCTTGTTCTGTTCATTCCTTTTCTCACCACAAAAACCTCTCTGAATTGGAATTGTATAATATCAATAACCACCACTCCAACAACAACAATTTCATGATTCATGAAGGTAATTGTGGGTGGAACAATCAAACCTTGATGAATACCTTTCCCATAATCTCTAATACCAGCATGGCAAACAATTCTTCCACGTATAAAGTTTCATTTGTACAACCAGATCGAGCCACCGACACACAGATTCAAGAATCAACTCCCCCAACGCATGAACACTTGTTGATTCAGAACAACCAAAACCTCTTTCCAACTTTTTTGATCTCTGGTCACCTATCTTGTTCTTCTGATACCACTATTGATGCTTCTTCATTGTCGTCAACATTGGATGTGAATGCCATGTTAAAACAAGTACTTGTCCAATTATTAATGGAAGCAATCACTGCAAATGGTAACAGCAATGAAGCGACTCCTTCTTCTGTTTCATTCGATCACTCTATGCATGACCATTCGTCTTATCTGAACCTTTCTGATGATGCCAATTGGACACCAGTGGATAGTGATCAATCATCATCGCCAAACATTAGTGGAAATGTCCATTCTGATCCCTCTCTGGGTGATTTCATTGGAGACGACCAAATCATGTGAAAAACACTGTTTCCCAGTGGAAAGTACAATATCAAGATGAATAAAAATTGAAGACATTCAATACTGACCTTTTACAAATTCGAATTCAATTTCAGCCAAACTAAAAACAATTAATAATCATTTCCAAAATAAGGGTTATGATAGCAATGATACATTCTAGCTTGATAACATTCGTCACTATCTTCAAAAACATAACCATTGCATTTTAGAGCTTCCATCTCAAGTTCTTCACCTTTTTTTGAAAGTTTTCATTTGCAAAATGTAATGCGAATCCTTTGTTCTTCACTGCTGACAGAATGAGTTCCTTGTCAGATAATAACATGATCTTATCGAAAGGACACAATGGGAAGACCGGCAAACCTAAGTGCATTGCCATTTTGTCTGACAGCTTCCAAAATCACTTCCTCATAAAATCGCTCTATTCCAATAAAAAAGGAAATTCAAAAAAAAAAAATGAAACGAAAACTTGCTGACAAGCTCAAGTCATCATCAGCCAACAACAACAAAAATTCATCATCGGAATCATCTACAAACAACAACTCAGCAACAAGCCGCGATAGCAAAACAGAGCAGAAAAATAACTCTTCCTCCGAACGACGCACCTCTAATGATATTAACAAAAAACAGGCAAAGAATGATTGTACTTCCGAACCTCCACGAAAGAAAATTCTTCTCTTCCAGAAAGAAGATCAGTCAAATGGGAATTTAAATAACGAAAAAACTCAAAATGTCGTTGTGGAACAAGATGAAGAGTTTCTTGCACACCTAAGAGATTCCGATAAAGTCAAAATGAGCAAGAAGGATGACTTGTTGAATAACTTTTACAATTTTGAACTGGAAACTCCAAAAGAATTTGAAAAGATGGACATTGTCAAGAATTTATATGTGGAACATCCGAGTGTCAAAGCCATGAAAAACGAGTCCGAGGTACGAGCAAAAGAAGACATCAAAGTTTTCTGCTCTCGTAAAGGAACTCCAATCCCAAAGCCAGTTTTACTCTTTTCACAACTCAATTTTCCATCTTTTATTCAAAAGCAAATCCAAGAAATGCAATTCAAAGAACCAACAGCTATTCAGAAACAAACATGGCCAATTGTTTTGCAAGGTTATGACATGATTGGTTTGGCCGAAACTGGCAGTGGTAAAACGTTGGCATTTGTATTGCCAGGTTTAATGCATGTGTTGGCTCAAAAAGAGCTAAAGAAGGGAGAAGGACCGGTCATGGTCATTTTGACACCAACTCGAGAGTTAGCCATACAAATTCACAAGGAATGTGAAAAATTTTGTAATGCAAGCCAATCGGAAAGCAAACCAATCAAGATTGCTTGTTTATACGGAGGAGAAGTCAGAAAAAATCAAATCAAGGAATGCCGAGCAAAACCAGAAATTGTTATCGCAACTCCAGGAAGACTTCTTGATTTTTTACAAGCTGGTATTACTAACATGAAACGATGCTCATATTTAGTATTGGACGAAGCAGACCGAATGTTGGATATGGGTTTCAATCCTCAAATTTCTCAAATTGCATCTCAAATTACTCCAGAACGACAAACTCTATTTTTCAGCGCAACTTGGAATCGTGCTGTTCAGTCCATGGCCATGTCTTACGTAAGCAAAACCGAGCCACACTTTATTGTAAATATTGGATCGATAGAGACCAGTGCCAATCACAATGTTAAGCAATCCTTTATGTTTATTCAAGATAGCGACAAGATGGCAAGACTAATTGACATGTTGGACAAACTTATCAAGAATCCTGAGGATTGTAGAACCTTAATTTTTTGCAAAACCAAGAAACGTACTGACTTTGTGACACAAAAATTAAGAGAATCAGGTTGGCCCTCACTAAGTATTCACGGAGAACGAAAGCAAGAGGAAAGAGAGTGGGTTTTGAATGAATTTAGAAGTGGAGACACTCCGATTTTAGTTGCGACCGATGTTGCTGCAAGAGGTTTGGACATTGAGAATGTGAGATTTGTCATTAATTATGATATGCCTCACGATATTGATTCCTATATTCACAGAATTGGTAGAACTGGACGGGCAGGCAAAGAAGGAAATTCTGTTTCGTTTTTCACTCCTGATGATGTTCAGTTGTGTGCACCACTCATCAAGGTACTTGAGGAGGCTGAGCAAGAAGTGCCTGAAAAGTTATTGAAACTGCACGATCTCACTATCAAGTCGCACGGAGAATTAAGTATTTCTCAACAAAAAGCAAAGGACAAGCTTGATATTTTACAAAATAAAAAGAAATAAAAGTTGTTTGCAAACGTGAAAATGAATTTGACATAATTTTTTGGTTACTTTTTTTCGAATACGAGTTCTTTGACAGCACGTCTGATGGCACTACATTTCTGAAGAGACATCTTGGTAGAAAAGGTACAAGCATCGTTTGTTTGTCCCATAGATAAGGCAGGATAAAAAGCAAGCTGACCTGCCTCATACCTTGGATGATCAATCATTTTCTGAGAAAAATCCATCGATGAAACAAATGCTCCATCTTGTGTGTGGTTTAAGGTATGGATGTAATGTTTTCGTAAGCAGTAATTGAATGTGTGTCATGGAACAATAATGTCACAAACAACTACTCACTTTTCGCAAATGCAATTTTGTAATTTTTCGTATCCAAATAAACACCAATAACATATCCATTAGCTTTCACAATATTCTCATCCTCGACAGTACAATACTGTTTCTTTTGATTACAATTATATATTGAGTGAGATTTGTGATAAACACAATTTCCTTCTTCATAAATTGCAATACTAAAACTGTTTAACGATCCAAGATAATCTCTGAACTGAAAACTATATTCTGCATCAACATTAAACCGATCTTCAAGCTTTTCTCCCGATACCTGTTTACAATTCTCAATGTTCAATCTCTCAGTTAACACAATTCCAATCAAGAAATTGTCATACTGTCCACTCTTATGTACAATAAATTCAAAATAATGAATTCCTGAATTGTACATCATGGGTCGATTCACTACATTCACACCCGCTGAGGAGGAACCAAAATTTTCTGTCATTACTACTGTATTTCCACTTGGAAGAGATTCTTGCATCGAAGGAGAGGCAGTCTTTGTATTTTTGTAAGCCTCCAAATTGGTGATCATGGTTCCGCTGTAACACAACTCTTTTCGAAATAAATTATTCATTGTAAAACCAAATAATTTGAAAATTTCAAAACAAGTTCTGTAAGATCTATATTGTTGTTTCATGTTGTTGGCATGAGTATTATTTGAAAATGTTGTTGTCGAGTGTTCATCATTCTGATCAAAATTATTCAAACTATACAACTCAAGTAATAACTTGTACAAGGGTTCATTCACTCGAGTTGTATCCGAATCAACGAACCATTCATCGTGATGGAGTAGAGCGGTGGATGCTATTTCAGAATGTTGGTGATGATCCTCCTCCTCCTCACTCCTCCTCGGAAGAACAGAATGATCTGTCGTGATGGTGCTTGTGGAGGTCGATCCTTTTCTGAAGAAAGTGTTTAAGAATATGCGTTCCACTTTTGAAACCAGACTGTTATTGGTAGTGGTGGTGGTTGTGGTGGTCTGGGAAGAAGACACTTGATGATGATCGAAGGCTTGATGATGATTGGAAGGTATGAATTGTTTAAAATTATCATCCATATGATAAATAATTCGGAAGAATCTCTTGCAAGTGAGTGGAACATGGATAAAGATGGAGGAAAGAGAATCAGTGAGATACATGAAAATGTCAATCCAGAGCTCATCTGGAAGTTGATGATGATAGTGATGGTGTTGGTTGATGTTGGAAGTCAATGGCATTTTTTTTGATGGGGAACTAGGAACTTGAGTTTGAAACTTCGTCCACCTTCAAATACTGGTTTGGTTGTTTTGACTGGGTGAATATTCGAAGGATGTGAAGGGAAGGTCAATGTTATTACCTTCTTGAATCATTTCTCAATTATTCTTTCTTTGTCATTTGTTTGCGAAATCATACTCTAATTTCGTGACTCAACAAAGGAACGCCACGAAATGACTATTATTGCTGTATCGCTAAATCAATGAATGTTCAAAAGGTAAATCTTTTATGTTGACATTCCGTCAGAAACTGTTATGAATCAATTAGTATTAGAGACAGGAATGAGTTTCAATTCAGAAGAATCTAAAGAGGATCGAGTGGCAGATTCGGTCACAGAGTGTGAATCATTGCTGTGGGAATCCTTTGAATGGAGATCCTCATTGTCTTCGTGATGTTTTTGATCCTCACTATTATTAAGGATGATTGCACCTTTTCTATGTCTATGATAGTAGAATATTTGTGTGAGAATAATTGAATCTAGCACCACATTGACATGAGTCTCTAAAAGCCATGGAATTCTCGTAATAAGGTATTGACCATCGATAGAGAATAACCAAATGGAGGTAGCATAACAGATATTGCCAGAGATGGCGAGGAAAAAGAAAATTCGAGAAGACCTTCTGTGTCTTTGGACTAGCAATATTTGGGGTGGTTCAATGAAAACATGAATGTTAGGATCATGGAAAGACTTTGGATATGGGCACACTACTTACTTTGTAGTTTTTGTAGAGTTGAGGAAATCGAGAACCAATATACATGACGGAGCAAATACAACCAATGATGAAACCAATGATGGATAAGGCATTCTTTGGTGGAAAAACAAAATCATTATGTTTTGGCATCGAAGGAGAGTTGTTGTCATCATCATCGTAAACGCTCAACAATCGTCGTCCATTATTGAAAGATCTTTTTTTCTGCAATGGGGAGAATTTCACTTTCCATAATTTGGTAATTATTGAAAAGGATACAAATTGAAATAAAAATCACAATAGATAAAAGAACAGCCCATGAAGATGTTTTCAGTTTTGTGGTTGCTGTTTGCAGAGAAGAATTATTTGGAAGTAATGAAACATGATGATTTTGGTCATCATGAAACTGTTCATCGTCATGCATGATAAAATTATCTTCATCAACGCTGTTTCTTTGAACTGAGGCGAGTTGTTCATGATCCTCGTGAAAGTATACATGATCCATTTCCAAGTCATTCGATTTTTTCGTGACTGCATCCGATAATTTTTTCTTTTTTTGGAAAATTTTCGCATTCCTCAACTTGTAGAAAAAGTATTGTCCAATCACAACGATATCAATTAAAACAAAATATCCAGCTACGAATATTTGTGTCATTAATTGTCCCGACAAAATACAAGCAAGAAAATTGCAAGAATCTCCAATCGTCGATTGTATTAAATATCCAAGAGCCAAAGAAGAGGCACTCTTATTTCTAAAATTTGCAATAATTTGAGGAAATAATGCAATCATCCAAAAGAATAGGCTAGCCATTCCTACATAGAATGAAGCTTGTTCCCAACTCGAATGAACACATTCTCCGAAAATAATATAAATCCATTTAATGTATTGAAGACCAGAAGGGTCCACTTCGGGACATGAGCTCGTTGTTGAATTCGTGGTTGGTGATGATGAATTGTTGGAAGAGATGGTTAATTCAAAGGGATTCATTTTTTTAGACGATGAAAAACGAATCAAAATCCCCAAATAAATTTGGACGAGGTGTTTTGACAGTCAGGAACTAATTTGGAATTTTAATGACATACCAAAAGAAGTCATACTTTTCCCACCAATCGTATCTTGGAATGACTTTTTCGCTGGTGGTTTGATGGGGCCTTATCGCAGATTTTCCATGCTCTCAACATTAATGTTCACTCAGAAGTTTCAACTACCCTGTCCGTGAGACGAAGAAAAGATTGAAATGAAAGTTTACTTTGTTTTAAACACAAATAAAATAATCCTTATAGTCTTCTAATCTCAATTATAACTGTTTCACAAATTCTTGTTGATAAAATAACAACAATTTGAGTTTTTCCAACAAATTTTCACATGCACAATCATTATCCAAAAACTTTTCAGTATTGCTAGTATTGAAGTCCTTTGGATAACATAATTTCATCCGTTCAAGAGTTAAAGCAATATCTTGCATATTGTAGTAAACTTTGGATATTATTGAGAGCCTTAATGAGAATCCCTATATTGAAAAATCAAGGGAAAGAAATAAGGATAAGACTGAAAAAAATCAACAACTTGATGTCCTCCAATAGTGAGCTATTAGAAGGTTTACGAATAGCAAAATAGCAAACCCTTACAAAAGCACTAAGATCCATTTCCACTTTCGCAAAGTGTGTTATCATTCCGACATGTTTGCAAGGCATGGTACGAGCTCACCGATGGAGAGGATCGTACATTTTGGAGAGAATTAATTGGTGCACAACTGCAAGAAAATGAACTTCATTGTTGGCTACACGATTTGCTGTATCGGACTAGGAGAGAGAATACTTTTAAATTTATCAACAAAGAAATTGATGATTACAATATGGAAGAGAGCGATACAAGAAGATTTGTTGGAGTTGTTAACCGATGGATTGTAATCTATTCTCGAGCCCATATTATTCGGACAATAAGTTATTGATATTCTTACTCTTCATCGCTCTTTGTGGTGATGCATTGCGACATTTCGGAAGTAAGCGAGTTGCTCCATCGATACAACATTATTTTCTGAGAATGTTTCAGCCCATGTTAGAGGAAATACGAGATCATCCAACAACATACGAAGTAGTAAATACACAACAAATTGAAAAGCAGTTACTAAATATGAAAATGGTGGAGTTTTTGAAAGATGACTCACTCATGGATTGCTCTGTATGCAATCATTGGATCGAAATGGATGCTTTTAATAGTATAATAATTCCTCGTCAATATTTTATTATGGCTATGGAACACAGAATGAATACTGCTCTTTGGATAATGCAACTGCTAAGTGAGGTAGGAATTCCTGTTTGTAGTATGTTATTATATGATGGCCTCCAAAACAGAAATTTCGACAGAACAGGTCTTGATTTTATTCCTAGAATTTCAAATGGCTTTACTCTTCAATTTCTTGCAGTATGGACAAACAATATGGATGTAGTGAAATGGTGCCTTGGTCAGAAGTCACTAAAAATGTCCAATCCCGTCGATTCATTGTTTTCTCAATAGCGACACTCAGAATCCAACCATTCCCAACTCAATATTGAATGGAATATTGACTTGCAATTTTATGAAGGAGAGGAAGAGAGACATAATAGTCCTATTGTCTCTGCTTATTCCATGACCTCAAAAGTTGATGTATTAGGCTTCACAATTTTGCACTATGCAGTGCGAATGAAACAGTTCGAAATGGTTCAATGCTTGCTTCTCGAGTTCAATGCAAACCCTTTCCTACGATCAACCAATATTTTCCATGTCTCCACTATCTTTGTCTCATCATATCGTTAAAAATCATCCAGATGACACTTGTTGTCAAGAAATATTTGAATTATTTGAAAAAAAAGTTTGGATCTCAATTTGTTCAGGAACATTTGAATAGGAGGACCATCGACTTCTTCAACAATCTTTCTAATTCCCTACACACGAACAACATGAAACATCGAACATCCCTCTCGATACCACATGACGATATGACACGTAACATGTTCGATTCAGAAAGTGATGAGTGTGACGAAGAAGAGTTTTTGCAGGAAGAATTTATCAAACAAATGATCGGGAAAGCCAATGACTTGCCCAAGAGTGGTGATCCTTATTTCGATGAACAAGCTTACAAAATTATTGAGTGTGCGCTGTCGTTGACGGAGAAAGTAGAAATGAAAGAACTCATGTATAGCATGACTTATCATCACAAGATCACTCTTGGAAATAGAACAAGTTTGAATGAAGAGTGTGAAAATAAGAAGAGAAAATTTTCAATAATAGATCATCTTGAAGACACCACGAATGTTATGGAAATGAAGAAACGAAAGATTCGTCAGCCCTTCAAGTCACGGAGAGATATGGTGAATCCTAAGCTTCTTTTCCAGAGAGTAGTTAGAGGAATTGCTAAAGACTATAGAGCAGATACAAATTTTACTCCTGGAGCATTATCTTTGCTACAACAAGTTTCAGAAAACGCAGTTGTTGAGGTGTCAAATCTCACATATGAAATTGCTAAATTCTTAATGCTTAGTGACAACATCGTTTCAGAAAAGCATTTTCATTGTGGTTATATTTTGCATTTAGGTGGTAAACCATTGTCGAACATGAAACTTCAATTCGAGGATTTACATGATCATTTCAGAGCTTTAAATTTTATTCGTGACAACAGCACACCATCATTGAATGGAATACTTTTCAGGATGCATGAAGAGCTGGTATTTCTATCTTTTTGTGATGAAGATTGTGATTACTATATGGAAGAGGAAGATGAGAAGGACAACTTGGAAGAAGAGTTCAAATTTTGAAATTCGAGATTTTTAGAAACTCATATTCCATAATTATTTAAGAAAAAATGTCAACCAGCGACGCAGACGAATTCATTCAAGCATGCAAAAGTGGAGATTTGCCTCTGGCCCGCAAGTTGTTTCGTCCTTTCACAATTGATGATGAATGTAGCAAAGGCGGTGGTGTATGTTATATGTATATATGGAATTGATCATCAACCATTGAATGTCCATAATGACACGATCATTCGAAATTAGAATGCTCTTTACTGGGCTTGTTTAGAGGACACTTTGAAATTGTAAAATTCTTGATTGATGAAGGAGCCGATGTTAATTTTGAAAATATTTTCAATGAAAACAACGACACGACACAACGTGTGGAAACAGCCCTTCATGCGGCCGTTGAAGCAAACCATCCAAATATTGTTTCTCTCTTGTGGGAATTGGAAGATATTGATCCCGACATTGAAAATCATGTAGGTATTCGTGATTTTTTATTGTTTATAAAAATGGTTATGATGATATTGACCATCTGATGACGGAATGCAATTGAATGAAAAGAATGAAGAAACGGCTCTAGATCTTGCAAAGAAATTGAATTATCACGAGTGTGAGGAAATTCTCTCAAAAACATCAGAAACAAAGAAGAGAAAAATTTCACATGACAGCGATGATGACGACAAGGATTCCAAAAGTTCAAATTCGCCAATTGAGTTACCCTCTCGTTCGGATTTTAAAAAGTTTCAAATTTCTTCCATGGATGTTGAATGGATAGTCGAACAAGTGAAAAATAAGAAAGATTGGATTCATAAATATCTACTCTTGTGTGAAAAATGGAAACAAGAATGTCTGAGTGATACCATGAGAATATCAGAAGCGAGCGTGGAAGTGGCATTCAAAATTCTAGAAGATTTAAGAAATGATTTTTTGGGACTTGTCACTTGTTGTGGTCATTGCACTAAAAAGAAGAGCCACAAAAAATCTGATGATGAGTGTGACTATGGCAATGATTGTTCATGTCCTTGCAGTCATTGTTGTACGAATAAGGATTCGGTCGAAAAAGACGTTTGTCTTGTCAAGGACCACTTAATTCCACTCGAATTGAGAGAAGAATTAAGACAAGAAATTTCCAAGTTAGAAAATGTAGACGAATCAAAAAAAGATTATCATCCTGGAAGTAACAATCAAGTATTGGATTTAATTCACCCATCCCTTTATTGTTATCACTACGCACATAGTGTGCTCAAAGAAGATTCTCCATTTATTCTCGAATCAAATCCAGACATTTTGTGGATACCCACTTGGTTCAAAAAGCAACGTACACAGAACACCACTCATTTTGTGCAACAGAACTCCCAACATGAATCAGATTCAATCAAGGATCAAGCTGAGAAACAAAATCAACACTCAGCAGAAATTGACTTTGACATTACCTATGAATCCTACATTAACAATATTTGTGAAGTGAAACAAAAGAATTTGGCAAATGTCATTTGCAAAGTGATGCGTTATTTCGTACCCATGTGGGAACAGCATTACAGTATTCATTACAGTCCTTGTGACGTTACCTTTGATCGCTTTCAAGTCATTGTCAAAGCAGCCACAATAGTGGTCCATCCTGACAAACCCTATTATCCTGGAGGCACTTGGCACACAGAAGGATTGGATGAGAATATTGTTGCCACTGGAATTTATTACTATCACTCGGAAAATGTGAAAGAAAGTTTTTTGGATTTTCGTCAAAACTTAACAGATCGTGAACTGAGAGATTATGGAGCTCCAGAGGGCACACTTTCCTTTGAATTATTGGGAAGTGTTGAAACAAAACAAGATCGATGCATTGCATTTCCAAACATTTTTCAGCATCGTGTGAAACACTTTTTCCCTCTCGATCCCACTCGTCCTGCCATTCGAAAGATTTTAGTGTTTTTCTTGATTAATCCCAAAAAGCCCATCATTTCCACAAATGATATTGATGTTCAGAGATTGGACTTTTTATTGAATCGATGTATGGTGTTGTGCAAGATTTTGCCATTGGAGATTATTTATAGGCACATTTTGGATTTTTTGCCTCACATGACGTTGGAAGAAGCTCGTGATTGTCGACTCGAATTGATGGAAGGAAGAAAGTACATGATTGAAGAAGAAAATACCGAGTGTGAGAGAATTTATGAAATCATTGAGAGACCTTATTCATTGTGTGAACATTAATGATACTACCACCACTACTACTACCGCGAAAGATCATCTCCTCAGTCTTCAAATTAATCTCCAAGATTTAACTGATAGCGAATATATTGTTTGATGGAATCAATATGAGATCTTTATTCACACATCTTTAAGTTTTTTCCACATTTATATTTACACTGCAGGCTGTGATTCTAAATAGACTAATTTCTCACTACGATTGCCAAAATAGATTCTTTGGGTTCGACAACGCCAATAACGAGCACATAGAGCTGTACAACGAATGCTCAAACGTTGTGCCTTTGAGATGGCAACACCATTTGAATAGACACAAAGAAGAAGAAATGCCAAAAGAAGGAAAGAGAGGATGAATTTTGAAAGTTTGCAGTTCATGAAGGTTCCAATATTAAATTTTTTTTTTGGGTGTGATGGAAAATATATGCAAATCTTCATTGCAACAACCTTATGAAAGGAACAACTTTTGTCGAATCAAAGCAACAATGTTTGGCGAATTACCTTAGTTGGATAAAAGATAAATGGACAGCGAATTGAAACGGATTCATTGTGTTTTAACATGGAATAAGGCAACTGACTTGTTTTGAGACCTTCCATCGGTAAAAACAATGCAATTCATTATTGAAAAGTAGCTGGTTGGTTGTGAATATGTCAACAACTTTCAACAATTTTTCAAACTCCCTTTTTGAACCGTAGTGCGATCATTTTTCATCATCAAAAAAAAATGCTGCGATTGCTTTTAGTGAGTTTTCATGCTGCCTCCGCTGGAGCGATTCTCTTCGGATTTTATTGGACGCACCTCATTGGCATGCTTTCTTTGGCAGGTATTGCAAAAATGTTTACATTGTGGACTGCTTGTGCATTGGTTGTGTACTTTTTGGCATGTGTTGTGGAGGATTTGGTTAGGTCGGGATCATCATTTTCCAAAACGTTGAGATCCTTGTTGAGTGATTTCTTTCATTTGACTTTTATCATGTCGGTCGCTACTGTAATTTTATTTTGGTCGATCTATTTGTTAAATCCTGAGAATATGGTGCCCAAAGGATTTTATTATCCAGATGGATTGAATCATATTCATCACACTCTACCTCTGGTCATTGTGTTAATTGAAATGATAGTGGTTCGATCGCGAACTGATTTACTTGATGGTTTTTGGACACGAAAGTTTTATTTGATTTGTGTTGTTCCTGTCATTTACTTGTCTCTCACAGGTTTGACACGCTATCTGAAAGGCACTTTTCCTTACCCATTTATGCAAGCTTGGGGAGTTGTTGAATTCACCATATTCTATGTTTTCGCCACCACTCTTGCCATTTTCATGCATTATGTTGTTTATTGGTTTGTGAATGCAGTTAAAAAAGCTTCCCCCTCAAAGAAATTGGATTAGCCATCATTGATACAGAATTAAATTTCGAAATTATCGAATGAGCCATACTTTAATTTAATTTATTAATTTATTTTACACGAATTCTTTCTTATTCAATAATGAGGACATGAGCGTCACCGAAATCACACACAAATAGTTCGTGTGTTTCCCTATGCAAACAGAGTCCTTTAGGGAATTTCAGTAAGCTATCTCTGCTCGATGAATTTCCATATTCTTTAACAGGTCTTCTCTGACGTGAGAACAGTTGAAGCATTCCTTTAGGGTCTTTCGAATAGTTTGAAGTGTTAAATTCTGGATCAGAAACAATGAATTGGTTATTTTGTGAGTCAAAAATAACCGAATAAGCTTCCACAAAGTGCTCTAATCTTGAGCGATCTCCACACAAGAGGTAAAGATCTGCTGCCTCTGAATTCTTTTTTGCTATCACTTTCACAACAGCTTTGGAGTAGGCCCATGATACGACCAACTCCTCATCGGATACAACACAAACATCACATGGCTCAAGACCAATTTCAATGTTTCTGGTCAACTCTCCTGTCTTTAAATTTAAAACTCTTAAAAAACAATTTCCCGGATCACACACGACTAACTCTCGCTGTGCCTTAGTCACAATACACATTCCTAAAGGTGCTCTTGTAAATAACTTGTTTTCCCAAATGAAGGGAATTGAAAGATCTCCATTCGAAAGAAATTCATGAAGGTCTATCTTACAAACACTGTAGGTCATGGTTGGAACAGTTGGCTTTTCACGACCGATCAACAATGCATCACGCCCATGTCCATCATAATTTTCTTCAATGCACAAATAATTTGGAAAAAAGTTTTCCACAGAAAGAGAATTTGTGTGTTTCCGAGTTTTCAAATCAAAAACTTCAATAGTCTGTGTGCCTTGATCATTGATCAAAATACAATTACAATTATACGAGATGGCCACATCAAAAGGAGCCGTAAAATCAAATGACAATGAGGAAGTGACGTGTAACGATTGAATTCTGATTTTCTTTGTCAATATGGTTAAAAGAAAGTCCTAATGAGTCTTGTTGTTCGATTCAAAATCAATGAGATCCATGATGGTATGTTCTTCTTCACCGTGTTGCTGAGAAATCATTTTTTTCAATTCGATCAAAACTCCAAAAACTCATTCCACACCTTTATTGCGAACTGTTAGTAAGTTGACAATAAACCTCAAACAAGTGTGCTGTTTTCAATTCATCAGATAGTAACTGTAACCACTTGAAATCTCCAAGCTTTTTACCTCCACTGTTGCTGTCAGCATTGTCTGTTTGTTTGGAAACTTGTGCCATGTTCTCCACAGCAGGAGTGATTTCTAGCATTTGCTTGAGAGGAATCTCTGAATCTAACGTTTCATTGGTAAAGTATGAGAGTAATAATTCCTTGATGGAGCATGTCAAGATTGAAAGATCAGTAAGTGAGAGTTTTTCTTTGAATTCTTTCAAATGGTTGAGAAGAGATGACGGTATGGCACGCTTGTACCTGTTTGAAATGATGGAGGATTCAATTGTAGATCCTGGTGAAAGCTCATTCTCTAATAATTGCCATAATGACAACAAGTGACACAACTTCACATGAATCATGATATTGGAAATATTACATAATGGTTGATTGGATGTGGTGGATGGATCAACAAGTAAAATATTATGTAAATAATCTGTGATGGACATCTTTTCCACATCTTCCAAATTATTAGAACTTGAAATAGCTTGCAAGAAAGAGATACATTCTTCCACTTGTCTTAAACAGGCTTGGATTATGTCTAAACTAGTTTCGTTGGCTCTCATCTCTAGAATGATCGCTTGTTTGATATCTGTTGGAATTTCCACTTGCTTGATTTTTCGTTTAAGTTCGCTCACAGGTCCTCCAATTTGATCTCCAAAACCAGTCGAGTATCTTGTTTCGTTTAAGAATAAGAACCCTTCCAATTCTAACTTGATTTTTGGTTTTCCTGACAAGTATTTTGTCAAAATAAATTGCTCAATTCTTTCATAATCAAATTTGTGTCTTGCACTTGATTTTTGCTTGTCGCCATTAGTATTGTTGGAAGTCAATGTTGGTTCATTTAATTTCGATTCTGCAATGACTGATACCAACTCTTCTTCGATGTTAAATACAATGAGATGATGTTTGGAGACGAAACGGCTCGAAATTTCAATTGGAGTGTTTTCCACGTTCTTATTGAATAGTTTTCCAACTTTCTCAATCACTTCATTATGCTTATCAATTAAAAATTGTGTCACAGCAAGCGAACAAATGCCTTCATCTTGACCCGTCTCATCCGGAATAGAAAATGAGAGTGGAGTATCCTTGGTCATGACAATATTTCTACACCAATTAGGAAGAGGCAAGCACTTGTAGCGATCAATAAATTTCCAGCTATGGTTAAATGCTTTAGCCCAGCCTTCAAATAATTTTTCAATTGATGCTTTCTTGTCTGAACCCATTTGTAAGATGACTGGAGATAATGCCATTGCAGAATTAAATTCTGATAACACGTCTCGAACGGTGCGAGTTCTTGCATAGTGTCTATCTATTCTTCGAGAAAAAGTGGACATGATCAATTTTTGCCACTTGATCACATGAGGAATGTATCTTGTGGCGTAGAGCATTGGCTCATTCTGAATAAAGAGATTCAAAATTGGATATTTCTGCTCTACTCTGTCATTGATAAAGGCAAGCTTAAACTGTTCATAGGTGATCGGTACCTTAATATTCCATAACTGACTAATAGGATCTGTGAGAGGCAATATTGGCTGTGAGGTTGACTCTGGTGAGAATAGTAATACATTAGTGACAGGATCATGACTTCTCTTTTGGAAATTGTCTAATTGTTTGAAATATAATTGATACTTCTTTGTAGCATTTTCAACCACCATAGACACACAACCATTGAAGTGATTTTCCCATGCGTTTCTTCCAGACTTGGTAGACAAATCTCTCGAAGCAACTCCAGGTTGTTTTGTATTGGATTTTCTCTTGAGTTCCATTTGTTTTGATGAATAACTGAACAGCTCTAAAATATTGAACAATAATACGCTTGCCTTCTCTTCATTATTTTCTCCCAATAGTTCAACAATAATACTCCAATCGTTTCTAATATGTGACAATAGATATTCATGAAGATTGGTTATGGATGATGTATCCATTGATTTGTGGAAGAGTGCCTTGTACTCCTCTTCCCTTTCTGGGAATAGAGAGGAGCCAGTGATGAGCAATGAATGTATGATCAGTCTGACCACTCTGAAGACAAGTGGTGATAATGAACGAACAGTTGCTTTCAAATCTCTTTCTTTAAAGTATTCATAAACAGCATAACCTGTTGGTGCCAAATCCTCCTCATGTTTGATCTTATCGTTGGAATAGTGAGGAACATGATCAGAGCCTCCAATTGGAAGTCCACATTCTGGGCATTGAGCTTGCTCCAAAGGAAGGCCACATAAATCAATAAAGTAGACATGACCCTTTGAGCATCTGTACCAGTTAATAATGCCACCACTATTATTGATTGTGTTAATGACTTGACTTCTGGCGTCATCGGTGATGCTTGGTAAATACTTGTCTTTCATAGATAAAGGTTCAAATAAAAGCATCCACCAGAATTGATCGGACGAGAAGTTTGAAAGTGCAATTGAACAAATATGATGTACAATATGAACTAGGGTCAAATTCTCTAGAGAAGTATTCTCACTGAGATAGAAGAAATTATTCTCGTCAAATGCATTGGTTGCAAATTTGATGGTCATCAACACTTCTTTCTCATCCTTTAAGACATGTCTGAGTAGATAATTTTAAGTTTGGTAATGTCAATAGTATTTCTACTGATCAACTCCTCTTCAGACATGGCAATTCTACTCTCCTTAATGGAAGTTTCAGCACAGAACGACAAGTAGCACTTGTCAATAACTGCCAAGTAGCAGAGCTTTTTAAGGGAATGAATATCAATTTGCTGTCCTGTGTGAATGATTGATTCGAGCGAGGATTTGAGCTTGATAATTGACTCTGTTTTTGAGGTACTGTCCCTTGCTGCTGTCGTAAGCTCATAATCATATCGACGCATGCTCCAATCTCCTCAAGTCCATTCAACACATGTATCAAAACATTTTGTGGAATACTGTCGGTGTATTTAAATCCATAGAGAACCAATGAAATCCATGGAATGTGTTCAGCAACTTTTGAACGAAAAGTTTTCAGTAAAAGACTCTGCCCTTCCTTTCGACAACCAATCGAAGGAGTACCAATCGCAGGAAATTGAAACTGGGCTTATCGAGAAGAGTCAATAACTGTTGGTAGATGGTGTTTGATCCAATGATGGCTCGTATGGATTCTCCTTTTTCAGATGCAGCAATTAATCTGTCTGCAAATGAGGATAAAGATGTTCTAATAACAGCCAGTAATTGTACTTCCTTGATTATATCTTTCCAAGTATGGACATCAAGAATCGACTCTGAAATAGAGGAAATTAATTTGGAAATTTGCTCCTCAGGAATACTCTGAAGAACCGATTCATAGATGCACAAATAACTGTAAAATGTGCTCTGGTCGAGAGATGCTGAGCTATTGATCGATGCTACGGCCGATATTCCCAATTCTTGTTTGACGATTTCTCTCAGCTCGGAATTCACAAGCACTTTGGTTTGTTTGTTGAGAAGGAGCTTCTTCAAAATGCTAACCTTAAGATTTTGAGTTGGATTTTTCATGACCTGTTTAAACTTTTCATTATCTCCTTTCACAATACTGACTAACACGGAGTAAAATGATTTGTCAATCTCATCATCTTTACCAATGGGTCTTATAAGGAACTTGGAGGTAAACATTTCGAAAAATCGTGAAATATTGGCTTTTCTGGTGTCAATCGTGGTCGATTTTTGATTATCTCCAATCTTGCTAACCAAGTCAAGGAAGTACAGAATTAATTCCAAACTATTGATCGAAGAGAGAGGTTTGGTTTTCATATTTTGCCACAAAATCATGGATATATCTTTAACAATTCCCAAAGGAATGGCAATCTCTTGAAGATACTCCTTGTAGAATTGCAGCTTTCTCCATTTCTCATGAATGAATCCAATATTATTTAACATGGATGATCCAGAATTTCGCATCAAACTCGTTAATACCTCTACAGGACCCTTGATGTCAGTCAATGTTTTTACCCAAATCATTCTTCGTTGTTTTGTGATAACAGGATCATATGAAATTTCAACCTTTCTTGGATCTAAATTATGATAAATCACGCTGAATAGTAATATATCAATTTCCTCAACGGATGTCACTCTCAATGAAGGAACAAGGAGCTTTTGTAAGAATTTCTTTTGAAGAACGGACTTGGGGAACGTCTCAAAGAGTACATAGTAAGCCTGTAATCTTCGTTCTTGCTTCCAGTAGAATGAAAGCGCATTGGCAATATGACTATTTGTATCGCTAGAATCGTTATGCTCTGTCTCGAGCATTTTCTTGAGAATTTCATATTGAACTTCATTCGTTAGAACTGTACATTGTTCTCCAAACATACACATGTAGTCATAGATAAAGAATTCTGAAAATTCTCTTGGCAAGTTATTAAGGAATGGATACAACATGTTGATATGATTTTGAAGTGCTGTAGTAACACCAAAACGTGAGCTCTCACAAATGCTTCTCAAGCTGTGTAAATATCTACAAACTTCAAAGGAAAATGGGAATCGACATTTGAATATTCTGTTATTGTTTCCATCATTTTTCACTTCTATGGGTTTCCAACGAAGTAATTCTGCCGAAGAGTTGGCCTGATCATACTTGGTGAACATGTTCGTAATGGATGGACGTTTCATATCGCTCAATAGTCGAAGCCAAAGTGATGTTCCATCCGTTCTGTTTGCCTTCTTAAATTCAAAGTACAAATCCAGATTGTTGTTTCTCTCCAATTCTGCAAGAAGATATGTAAATGATTTGATTAATATTCTCTCAATGCAATATTGGATTGCAGAATAATAAGTGTTTGCTACCAGAAAATATTCTTGCATGTGTTGAGCAACAAAGGTCGAATAATAATTTGTCTGATTCTGAGAGAAGTAGTCAAAACAAATCTCCATGATTTTTGGTTGAATTACTTTCCAACAGTCTTCGTTGTCTAGAAGTTCTTTGGTTCTCGAAATTAGTACAGTAATGTCATTAATTTTGGTGTTGGTTTTCCTTAACAGAGCCAATGCGGTTCTGAAGTTATTGCTAATAATTTGTCGAACATTTGCAAGTTGTATCTGCTCAGAAAAAGGTCTATTTAAAATGTCATAGATGGAATGCTGCATAGGTCTAATTTCATCTATAAATGCATACTTCCATGGTGTGTCAAACTCAATTAAATATTGAGTCGTGTTGGACTTTCCTGGAACAACATTTACAATTAGAAGCACATTCTTTCCCTGAGTATTGAGTATCCCAGAACATGTTCTTTGTTTTTGAATCATGAACTTGGTTTGATTTAACAAATCAAAATTCACAATCTCACACTGAATGATTAATACATGCTGTGCAGTTTGCGTTGAAACTGGCTTTTCAAAGTATTGTTTCAGTTTTTCTGATAATCCAATATCTGATTTTAAGTCGCTCAAACTCAAGGTCTCTACATATTCAACTCGATCAGTGCTGATCAGAGAGCTGCAGTCCATAGAAACTGACGAATAAGTCAGTACACAGACTTGGAAGTATCCATTAAAAATCAGAGGATTCGATAAGCCGCTTTTTTGTTGTGACTGCATTGCTTCAAACAAGTACTGAGAAAATTTAAAGAGATCTCTATGCTCTTGCTGTTCGAAATACATTCTAGCATACTCCTTATTTCTTAAATTCTTTGAAGACATTCTAATTATGGCATCAGTTGTGGTGATCCACAGCAATAAATTCTTGCATTGACTTAGGAGAAAGTCATGCAACGTTGTGTCTTCTGTTTGTTTCGAGTCCAATGACAATACCAAAGAATGGAGTAGAGATTTGTGAGTGTTAACAAATGGTCTTTCATCTTCATCAAAGGTTGATTTTACCCAACTCTGAAGTTTTGATAAAACTGCTCGCAAGTTGGCTGAGGAGTACTTGTCGAATAAATCCTCTCTGTGAAGTGTTTGCTTTTCAAATCGATTGAGAAGTGGTTTTGGTAATCGTGTATATGCATCATCCTGATCTACAATTACAATGACTCTGAAGTTTTTGTGAACCGAGCAAATTCTGCTGTAAGTTCCTAAGGAGATTGCAACAACGCGATTCTCATCATATTCTATATACTGTAAATTAAATAAATCGTACAAGCTCTCATAGAGTTGTTCACAATTCACCAGTACAACAATTTTTCCAATGGCCATACACTGCTTAATTAGTTGAATATCCATACATATCTGGAGTTCTTTAGCGCAATTTTGGAAGTTTGATGAGCCGAATATGACCTCAGAATTGGAGTATGACATTATTTGTCCAAAATCAGAAAATAATACGGAAAGAGCAGCATTATTCTTGGTAAGGAGCATGAGGTGTCGTGCTTTTGTGTCTGTCAAATTTTCTGAGATGTACTCCAATTTTGACTTTCTATTCGGAACGATATTCATTCCCACACATGAAAAGAAAATATTAAGGATGGTGTGAAATTCTTCACATTACTGGAGCCACCAAAATTACGAGCTAAAGCATCAGTTAAAAGTTCTGGTGTCAAAGCACCTAAATCAAAATTCCGGTTGATGAATTTCACACAGTGATAAAAGTCTCTTAATCCAAAGAAGTCTTTTCTTTGTTGGCTGTTGTAAACATCATGGAAAGCCTTAGCTAACGAAAATAAGCTACTATCCAAATGTACAGAGTTGACAATGCCAGAAAGCGTTGTTTTCAACTCGAAAGTGGAGGGAGCTGGTCTTGACAAATAAACTGCTCTGTTAATGAGATTTGGATCTAACGTCCAATTCGAAAGCCCAATAACAGAGGGAGCATAAGTTGAGCTTTCCTCATCAAGTTCCTTGTTCACCACCTTCAATGGATGAGAGGGTGAATGTTCTAAGAGTCCAACCTCGTTCAAAAGAACCACAGCAATGGAGTTGGGAGAATTTTTCTGATATCTTCTTGCTGATTCAAAGCAGCTCTTAACATCTTCAGGTGTTGACATTTGCGAACATTGATAGGTGAATATTTCAAGAGATGGGAGAGATCTTAAAACGCATTCACACTCGCACTTCCATTCAAGTTTGAAGATAGAATTTCTAAGGACAATGACTTGGAGCTTCCACTTTTTCCGTTGATGAAAATTGGAATTCTATTCAAGACGCAAACAAGTGTCATGAAAATGTTTTCTCTTAAAGCTTGATTCAGAGCTACACCTTTTGGAATATTTAAATGCATTGTATAAAAACGCTGTTCCTCATTGAGTGTGTTGATAAAATCGCCTTTTGATAGGATAAATATGTACTAGATTTGTTTGAAGAAAGGAGATAGTCTTCAATTTCTATCACGAAATCTTCCCTACGAGCAGTAAGTCGGTAATAGTAACAACTACCCAGAGCAAGTAGTATGGAGTTCTTAATAATGAAATTTGACTCGTCTAAATAAAATTCTGAATCCAAGGAGTTTCTCTTTGCAAGAGATTGATAAAAGCTCTTAAACAAATTAATGCATCTTTTCACATCCCTCAAGTTTACAGCGCTGCGCTCCATGTATACCTTTCTTATAAAGTTTTGTGAAATGAAAATCAGCTCTGTAAAGCAATCAAAGAATCTTGCCGACCTAGTATTGTCTTCCTGATTAATTTCCATTAGTAATATAGCACGAATGTACAACTGCTCAATGTCACTTTTAAGTGACCCAAAGCTAAAAACTGAATCCAGTAAAGAGACTGGAAGAGGATAAACCTTGTAAACAAGGCATTGAGCAAAGGCTTGAATATCTAGCCCAGTAGTCTTTTGAAGATTTCTTAAATTTTCTTTAAGGATATCAAGCTTTTGAGAAGAAGGTTGTTCTACATCAGTTCCTGCATATCTTCTCAGACGGTATGGATTACAAGAAGCAACAATTTTGAGATTTTTGGAAGTACCTGGTTATTGATAACTCGGTCACATATCAGCTCCTTGAACAATCCGACATTGTTTGCTGTATTCACTCTATCGAAAAATGCAATCACATCCTTGGAAGGGTTATGTTTGGCCTCTCTGATGAGTGGGTTAATCCAGTTCAAAATGTCTAAGCTACTGTGGCCTTCATTAACAACGAAACGTTTCAGCTTGATGCCCAAAACAGAGCTTAAATATTTGGTCAGCTCTGATTTTCCAACTCCATTGTCACCATACAAAATGGTTGGTAAACTGTATTTGAGTTTGTTGTAAATAACAAGCACCTTGCTCAAATTGTCAACTGTTAATACATAGTTGTTTCTAACTTTCTCGTTTCGATCCTCTTTTCCAAGTCCTGCTACATTTCTAATAATTTCTTGAGCTCTTTCGTGTGAAAGTGCTCTAGGAGCGTCCAAGTTGATTCCATTGCAAACCAGTGAGTATTTCAACTCTTCATTTAGTTCCAATTTATCTGTATCAATTCCTATGAGATCGATACCTGTAATTTCATCCATTTCGGTCCTATAGAATACAATTAGTGGATGTTGAGCAGATTGTTCTTCCCAACGTCCTATTCGGTTTTCGAACATTTCAATATATTGTAGTAACAGAACCTCGGTATACGGTTTACCTTCGTATTTCTTAGCCATAGTCAGGATTGTATCTTTTCAACTGCGATGCCTGTCAAATCTCTTGCAGACCTAATCATTAAGTCAATCATTGCATGTTTAAAAAGTTGCATGGTTCCTTCCATGACACAATTTTTGAAACATGCATATCTAAGAGTAGACTGAAATTGTCCATAAAGCAATTCTGTAGAAAATTATTGTTGAATGTAAAAATAAAAAATTCACAGGACAACTTACCAACAAAGTGATTGATCACAGAGAATGAGGCGTTCTCATAATTGAATCCAGTATATTTGCAAAGAAGTTTAAAACATTTTCTGTTGTCAAGATCAGCTTGCTTATCAGGAGAAAAATCGGCAATATGAGGGGCAGCATATTTGAAAATATTTTCCTCAAATGCTTTTAAAATTTGCAGACAAACTGCACTTTCTTTGAGTTATCTCTAGCAATAATTTCTATGGTATCATTCATTCCATTAGCCAGCTCATAGCTTGTGAAATCCAAACTATTTTCGTCAGTAGTAATGTCTAGTGAAGGTAAAAATGCACAGAAATATATAAATTCATTCAAAATAGGAACACAAAGACTGTTAGGTATCTCAATGTAGAATTGAGTAGAAGGTGTCAAATGGAAAATGGTAGCTGTGTCATGATCTCTAACTCTACCCAAATAAAAAGTTCAAAAACAAAGAGTTAAAGTGCTTTGGAACAAGTGGGCATAAAGAAAAGTGAAAAGCAATGTCTTTTCTATCCATATTTTCTACTGTTCTTTTAAGAGTAAATACTGTGTCCCTGATTGTCGAGTCTTCAAGCACAGTAATTCTCTTATACTTCTTCTTATTCGTGTAAATATCTTTAAGTATGTAGCGAGTTTTTCCGGCTGCAGTACGATTTGAGAATACATATTTCACATGATTACCATGATATGACTTGAGAATCGCTGATATGTACTTGTGAGGAAGTAATTTGAAATTTGAATCTACATATTGCGAAAATTCTACCAAGAGTCTGGAATTACTGTCTGCTCCACTGAGTAGTACCAGTTTGGCATGATTGTTTGATGCTTTAGCCATGGTCGAAATTTGTTCTTGGATACGTAACAGCATTTTCGATTGAACAGAAAATGGTAACTCGTGAATATTCCCAATACAAAATATGTGATTAAGTTTTCCATTGGCGCTTGACTTGAACCACCGATTCAGAATGAGATAAATGTCTTCAATATCTGTTTCGTGAGAGTTGCATAGTAATACTTCTTCACTTAAAGGAAGCCTGTTTTGTGCAGAATAAATGGTCATGATTGCATCCATGACCTCTTTTTCCTTGCTTAGCTTGATGATTCTGAAGAATCCTCCAAAGTTGGCAACGGAGTACTTGGATGTTATTGCTGAGGGAATAGTATAATCTGATTTTCTATAATTGATATTCCTATTTCTGAATAGAGCTTCAATGAATAAACACAATTTTTCCATCTTTGCGGCTACAGACATCTCTTTGGAGAAAGTAACATCCTGCATGCCGTTCATACAAGCTTCAATCTCATTGACAGTCAAGTTATGATCGCCCAGTTGAAGAATGTCCAATAATTCTCGTAATATATCATTCTTGGTTTCTTCCTTGTACCTAGTTAGCAAATTAAAGATATGTAGAGACTCTTTCGCTCTGAATAAATTAATGAAATAGTATTTGTTTCGAGAATCTTCAACAATTTTTTCCATTCTGTCATCTTTTGGAGAACCTGTGAATGATAGTCTTGTATGACCTCAAAAGTGCATTCTGAAGCCTTGATCGTTTTAAAGTAATTATCCTGAAAATCGAAATGAGCAGATCGAGACAACTCGAGCAGGGATGACCTTAATTCAATCATTAATGTAATGTAGCTCACGTATAATTTGATCTTTGAATGTACATCATCCAAGCTGTTAATGTTGTCTGGTATCTCGCTCAACATCAATTTGTTTCTCAACTCAACCAGGCCTTCCATGCTAATGATTTGATGCTGATTGCTCATTCTTCTACTTGGTGATGAGGATGATATGCTTGAGGAAGGAACAACCTTACAACTGATTACATGTTGTCCAGCAAGGCTGAATTCAAAGATGCCTCTTTCAAGTATGGCAGCAAGATCATAAAGGGCTTGAACTCCCCACTTCGTGTTCTTTCTTCAAACATCTCAAGAAGGAGTGTAAAGTTCTTTTTGAGATTTGTCAATTGTACTAATTCGTCGCTGCCGATAGGAAGTTTCGTCAGCACACTATGGAACTGTGTGAAGCCAGTAAATGTCACAGAAGTAGCCTCTACGGAGCCATAAAGTAGCTCTGAGACAACGTCTCTAATAACAACCAAAGATTTCAAAGATTGGAGAACCTTAACAGAATCGGTGTAACTCTTGCACACCTCTAGCAAGTTATCAAATTCAAGGTTTGATTTGTAGTTAGCGAGCCAATCAATTATGGAAAATCCACTGTTGTCACTCAATAACTTCATGAATGACATTTGATTATCAGAAAAATTCTTGAAGAATTTGGCAAAAGACAACGAATCAAGACTTGTTCTTTGGTTTTCAAACATGGATAATGTTTGTTCTTCCCATAGGCTTTGGCTGTTCAAAATGGTTGCTTCTTTTTGAGTTGGATGTAATCTAGATCCTTTTTCAAATCCACAGAAAAATAAGGCTCAAAATGTTCTACAAGAGCAATTAATGATGGTAAATATGATCTGTATAAATTAATGCTCTCATAGCTTCTAATGATATTGTGCCTTTTCGAAACCCATTCAAGATCTTCTCGAGAAGGCTTTCTGTCTGAAGCTTTTCCACTGAAGGTCATTCTCACTCTAAGCAACTCTTCTTCATAGAGACTGCTCGCTCCTGAAAAAATGTTGTCAAGCTTAGTGTCATATCTACATTTTCTTAGAATGTTGTAAAACTCGCTTAACTTCATGGAAAGGGTATCGAGAGAAGCATAATAGTCTGCCCATCTCTTTCTGACGGCGGGTATTAATTTGGTCTTGATGGAGTCGATGCTATGTTTTTCATCGTTGTTTTTGAGTAGAGATCCTCCATAGCACCAAAAAGAATTCTGATGTTCGAAGTTCGTAAAAGAAGGCCAAATCCTCAAAGCTGAATGGGGAATTAGATCTGATACTTGCTTTTGAACCTTTTTGAAAACCATTTCTGTCATATTTCTACGAATTTTGATAATAGTGTCGAGCACGGTATTTGTATCAAAGAAGTTAGGATCATCGGCAAACATGGTCAAGAAATTTTGAACCGCGTCTAGAGTTGTTTTAAATGAGACTAGCTCTTGTCGAAGCTGCTTTAGGTGGCCTTCGTTAAAACCAACATCTCCCATAACATAAATCAGCTTAACGAACTGAGCCTCGTGTTTTAGAACCATATTCAAAGTAGAAATGGTACATGTTTTGTCTAAAAGTTGAAAAACTAGTTTGAAATAAATATCCATCAAGTCCGATACTTCTTTCTCTATTTTTACATAATTTTCATCAGCGATCTTTTGACTGACCTTGGCAAATTTGAAATAATAATAGCACAATGGATTTTTCACAATGCTCTCATAACTGTGTTGGATGTTGGCTGCAAATAGTAAGGTCTTGAGATAGACATAGCGTACTGTTGCATCCTCAATTTTTGATTCGATGAGCTCAAAAGAAGGCTGGCGTCTTTGCTTGTTGCCGTTTGAGATATTAGTTGACAACATTTGTCAATGATATAGGATCTCAACTTGTTGGAAAACTGACTACCACTGAATTTACCCATGTGCTCTATAAAGTCGAAAGAAGTTAAGGAAACGAAAAATGGTGTCAACATTAGCTCATCAAGCAATACATGAGAGTATTCGTTCAAAAGTTTAACCTTACAAGTCTATCCAAAATCTCATGAATTTCTCAAGAGAAATGGTATTTTGTTGGCTCTGAAGTAGAGAAAGGAGTGATGTTGAAGATCTTCTTGCTTGATTCGAAGAAGAAGTTCCTGGAGATTGAAAATCCAATACTATTCTCAAGTTGTGTGTGAATACATGAATGAGCCATTTCTTTGTTCCATCAAACAACCTAAAGTACCCTTGTACTGAGTTGTTGAAGGAAATGTTCATTTTGGATTGAATATTCTCTAAAAGTGTGACCATATTTTCCAAATCTTTTTCCGAATTAATATCTGATAGAATAGGGGATTGAATCATGCTGTAGATAATGTCTTCATTGAGTAAGAAGTTGCAAATATCAAACACTGTATCCAATTCCTTCCTAGAATTACTGCTTGAGCTAACTCCAATGCTTTGCATTTGATATTTGTTATTCAATTCCTTGATTTTCCTCTTCAAGGATTGAAAAATGTTGGATCGGATCTTTGAAGAATTTTCATGATGTAGAAGAGATTGTTCTTTCAATTTTTTCAATGCAAACAGTAGAGATTGAAAACTTGGAGCGTTTGCAATGAAAAATTGTGCCTCAGATGTCAACTTCTTGTCTCTCTCATATTCTTCAAGAGTTTTTCGAATATTTCATTCATATCATGCAATGTTGAACATTGAGAGTAGTCGATACTATTGCTACCATTACTGTTTGTTCTCTCTTGAGAAAACAATTCTTCATCTGTTGAGGAGTTAGATGAATCAGATGTGACATCGTCTTCATACTCCAGAACGGCTTTTGATTTAACCTTCGGTAAGGCCTTACTTGTTGGTGATGCATGAACTCCTGTACGTTCCTTGTTGACAGCAGCAAAGGTCTTATTCTCTAATGGAGATCCAGGTGATGTTGGAGGTGTTGACTGATTCTCACCTCTATTAGACTCGGCTCTAGCTTGGTTGTTAGTGTAAGGAGTTGCATTTTTGTTATTCGGAGACTGAATAATGGTGGTTGGAGTGATTGAGCCAATAATTCCACTTTGAAACTCCTCCAACGAGGTGCTTGTTGTGTTTGTTGAAATTGAACCATTTGTAGAAATCTCAATCTCTTCCTCGCTTGTTGTGTAAATGTATGGAATGTTGAGATCTAAGGTTGAATGAAATGGGCCTGATCTCATTGAGTTATTGCTATTAGTGGAGGAAAACATGAATGGAGGAAGATTATGTGTTGGCTGTTGGGTTGTAGTAACAGGAGTGGAAGTTTCTCCGTCAGATCCAATACCTCCTCCATAAATATGTCCAGGAAAATTATATTCCACGTTGTCACTATCAAGAAGATCTTCCATGGATTGTTCAATAGAGGTTAATAAATCGTTCGTAATCTCCAAAGTATTTTGCTCATGAGGGAGCCTCCACCCGATTTTTGCTGCTTCATTTTGTGTTTCTT
>NW_025407963.1:64569-65816 GCF_008403515.1 Naegleria fowleri
ATCGTTCGTAATCTCCAAAGTATTTTGCTCATGAGGGGAGCCTCCACCCGATTTTTGCTGCTTCATTTTGTGTTTCTTAACAACTGAGGGAGCAAGAGCAAATGTAGGAGACTCCACTGTAATGAACTCGTCCTCCTCCTCGTCATTGGAATCAACATCTGCAATAGAGTTCTTTTTTTTGTGTTGTAAATCATTGTTCAATGAAGGGTTTGCAGTATTGTTGTGAATATTGATTCCAATATTCGTTGTTGCATTTGGCGATAAAAGTGTGGACAAGGCTGACGATGTTGATCCACTTTTTCTTAGTTTTTTTCTTTCGCTCTCCTGTTGGTGTGTTTGAAAGAGGGTTTGAGGCATTTGTCTGTAGTGCCAATGGCGGTGGTGGTGACACTTCCAATTTATTGTCCAAATTGGTGGCCACCATTGCATTGGACGAACTCTTTTGTTTGAGAGGTGTGAATTCGGAAGAGTACTCTTTCAATGAGGAAGGTTGTTGAGGAGGTTGTTGATGACCATTACTATTGAGATTATGAGAAAACTTGGAATAGAGAGAGCTTGAATCGTCAAGATCATCCTCTCTCAAAATTGCTCCACTACTGCTGTTCATGACATTCGCAATACTGTTGCTACTATTACTACTACTGGTACTACTATTGGTGACAATGGATGCATAGCTCAAACGAGACGAAATTGAAACATTTTGGGCCGAGGATGTGTTCAAGGTTGTTGTTGTTGTTGCACCTCTATTCGAGCAATTACTCCACCATTACCAACAAAGGTGTTACTGGGAGGTTGAAAATTGAACATGTTGTTTCCAGAGGAAGAAGGTGTCTGAATGGGAGATGGAGGTGGCTTCCGAAGGGTGGTAGAAGTTGGTGTCGTCGGGAAATGCTGTTGAAAGTTTGATGTTGGAGTTGGTGGAGAGTGTTTTAGAACACCACCCCGCTTGCTTCCAGTGGCATTATTCGAAGAGATTGGAATGGATGGTCGGTTGTTGTTGAAATTATTGTTGAGCGGAGTGTGTTGTGAATGTTGATCAGACATTTCTCATGCAGGGGTTGTTGAAATCAAATTCAAACTGCAATCGCAGTGGTACTAGATGTGTGTGGCGAAAATTAATTGTTTCAAAATGATTGAATGACTCAGTCAAAATCGACTCGGTTGATCGGGTTGATGGATCCTATTCGGGGAAGAAATCAGAATGCGAATTGTGGTTATACTTTACAATTTGGTGCTATCGGAATAAA
>NW_025407964.1:0-8195 GCF_008403515.1 Naegleria fowleri
CATCATGAGCCTTTATCGTTTCCTTAGACATCAAGGATTGCGAGAGACACTTGGGGAAGTACTCGTCGTTCCTGCAATAATTAAATGTTCGGATTTTTCACTGTCAGAGTCGGTCGACAAGGATTCCACTGTATGAATCATGTCCAAGTCGTCCGAGAGTCCAGATTTTCGTCCTGTGCATCGCCATCTCTTTGTGGATCCAATGATCTAGCAGCTGCACCACTATCAAGGACTGGTTCAATAGGAGTCATATCCTTTTCGAGATCAAGTGCAGGAAGAGGAGACAATAAATCTCTCTCCAATTCTGTATTGTCAATGATCATTGGAATTGGACTTTGTTGAGGAGAGGTCAACTCATTCTTTGAGGTTGGAATCATCTGACGTTGTTGAGAATTCATAGCAGAGAATTTCTTCTTCCTTCCACCACCACTCGTGCTTCCTTTAGGAGATTGAAACGATCTAAAGGAAGAGGGCGATGAATGAACTGATCCTTGTTGTTGTTGAATATTATTCATACTATGATTGCGATGATTATTATTACTAATGTTTTGTTCTTGGTCAATGTTTCTTGTAGCGAGAGGAGTCGTGGGCTTTCTCATGAGTGGAGATGGCACCATCATCATATTCGGAGAGGATTTATGGAGAGGTAAATGTGAGTGATAGACTCCAACAGGAGGAGTCCTGAGAGGTGTCTTTTTCTTTCCGCTATGGTTAAAGTGGAAAGGAGTCTTCTTACCACTATTGGGAAGACCATTGAAGCCTTTAAAAGAAGGAGTTACAAAACAAAGAGAGGAGGAGTTGGTAATTTGATCTTTGATAAAGTTGGCACGTTTGTTCAAATCCATAAAGTATAGATCAAACCTTGTGTTCATTTCATTTACAAGTTCAGAGTATCTTTCTTCGTTTACTCTAAGAATGTCAGACAAACGAATAGGTTTTGCCTCTACTGATGATGATGAAGAGAAAGAAGAGGAGGACATTGGAGCTGACGTGAATGTTGTGGTGGTGGTGGTGCTTGTCATTGTAGAAGACATGAGAAGGAGTTGTTGTGTGGTGTGATGTGGAAGGAGAAAATCGGGGATGTGTGCCGAGGGAAGTTGGACGAATCGTGTGTGGTGTGGTAATTAGTGATTTTTTAATTGTTTTGATTTTTAAATGCGAAACGGTTATATTTTTGAAAGTTGAATTTTGGCGCCAACCATTATTTAAGGATAGAACAGCTGTACATCTAATTTTTAGAATTGATTCGATCTACCATAAGAAAACATATTACTGCATCGATTGGGGGCTTGGACTGTTTGGAGAAGAGTTGAATGATGGTGTCTGAGACTGAGTGGTATACTCTGCACATGTGAAATGGTCCAGTCGAGAGTATCCAATGAAATTTGCTCCCAAGCATGCATCAGAACTCAAGCTGGACATCCATGAATTACATTCAAGCTTGGGATTTTTCAATTTAGTTTTCCATGTTGCATTATTAAGCGTGGTAGAATAGGGTGTGACAAACTCATATTGTGTAAACATGGGACCATAAAACTTGAGCCCTGACTCGTGATCGACATACTCCAGCAGTTGGCAGGCACCCACTGCTTCCCAAAGAATCGCTCCATTGTCAACATCTGGATACCTGTGAATGTCGATAACAATTGGTTTGAAACGACCTGCATCGTCACGCTTGAAAAGAGGTTTGGATACCATCCAAAAACCTTATAATTTTGAGAGGTAGTGGCGTCTCCAAAGTTTGCCTCAAACTTTCAGGTCTTTGATTAATATTGAGAGTGTCTTTTCTGCGAAAATAATATTTGAGAGGAAGGCGGTTTCTTGTTGCGAGAGTGATTGATTTTGGCACTGCTTTTGGTGAATATTCATGAGTGTTTGAATGGTCTTGATGAAATTATCATAAAATAGGGTAGCCTCTTCGCTAATAGGCATTTTGCTGAACATTTCGTCACTTTTCAGAAGATCATGCAAGAACCGTAACAATGAAAGAAACTTGTTGAAAAATTGCACATTTCCGTCAACTAAAAACTGAATGTTCTTAAACTCAGAAGCCTCAGTATCAATATCAAAGACTTCCTTGAGTAGCATGGGTTCAATATCTGTCTCAATGTGCTGTTTAGCAAAAAGTGAGCTGTCATACTTTAAATGGGAATATGATGCAAACTGAGTGATTAGAGTTTTGAATTCATAGTTTTGGCACGAAGAAAACAAATCGTCGGATGTGAACGAGCTGAGTGACTGAATGGTTTGGAGCCACAAGTTATGGATGCTCGAAGGCATCATGCAGGATTCTAATTGTTGCAGGGAACTTCGCAACTCTCTTAATTTCGGTAATACCACATCAAAATAAGGATCTGTGTTTCGAATGAAATTCTCTGCCACGTTTTCAGCTCCAAATATTGCATATGCAAGGTCTAACACAGTTGGAATTATTCGTGGAAGTAGTCTTGTTCCTTCAGAATCAGATAACCTATCAAAAGTGACATTTGAAAATATAAAAGAATCTACAGTGAACTTTTGGCCAAATAAGCAAAAGTAAAACTTTCTTCATATCCAATTCCGTCCTGAGTTGATTTTAGAGTTGAATTGGCAATATAATTCAATCCTAATTTTTTGTTGAGAGCGTAATTTTGCATTTCTCGGACAACCTTCTCTCCATCAGGTAAAGTTAGTGTTGTATAGAGTTTGTCACCAAGCTTGTTAAGACTAATCTCGTTCTGTTCCAGACCAAAATAATCAAATAAAAATCTGGTTATTCCTTCACAATTTACAGAGTCTGCTGGACCAATCATGGTTGTAAAACAATGTTCAATTTGCGTATATTCCTTATCGAGGGAATTTGACTCGCATATGAGAAGCCATAACAACAGCATTAATGTAAATTGTCTCAAGTTTGTAAGGTCAAGATGGGTGTTTCCACACCAACTAATAAGCTTGAAATAATTATTCATATAATCTCGAATGTAGTACCAATTTGGTTGATAACGCTTAAATTCGAAAAACCTTTTTTCACCGAATATTGTAAAGAGACAACATGATGAGCTAAACTCACTCCCCGAACGCCTATGAATGAGATCAAACAAATATTGAACATCGTGAGCATTAGAGGAAAAAATACTTGTTCAACCTTGTCAACAATAAGGGAAAAGGAGAGTGTGATATAAAAATCTAGATCTACCAATCCTTGCTCCAAGAGACCTAATGGTCTAAATTCATTGGACGGTATTAATTCATTGGAGTGAGAGTTTTGTATTTGATACGCTGAAAATCGGTGCGGTATAAAGGTATGTTTCATCAACTCATATAGATTGGCAAAGAGTCGTTTGCTTTTCGGAAATAATATTTGCACTTCAATCGACTCTAAAATTGATTTGTAACTGTAGTGGAAGGCATGAAGTAAGGAATCTGTGGTAATCATCACATGATGATTGTACAAGTCTTTTTCTAATTGTTCTGTCCTGAATCGCTTAAGCAATCGGTAATACATTTCTCCGAAGGATCCGGTCATGTTTGAATAGGAACAACATGATGATCTAAACGACTGTGATGGAGAGGCCTCATTTGTGTTGTTGTTTATCGTTTGATGATGTACAGACGAGGAGTCTTGCTGTTGAGAACCATTTGGTTGTTGCATTTTTGTTTGTGGTTCGAGCCCTTAAAAAATACCGCAAGATGAACATCAGAATTGACTCTTGCATGCTCCACAGCCTGGAAAGACGTTTGGAAAGAATTGAACAACAAGCGAATTACATTTCAGCTACCCTCAAACAATTAAACGCCAAACTTAATGAATATATACGAAATGAAGAGAACAGAAATTGCGAAGAAAAGGCACGGAAGCCATTAGATCATTCGCATCACTTGTTACAATCTTTACAACATCATCTATGTGACGCAATCACCTTTAGAGAAAATCCATCAGTTGAGAAAACTAACGATCCACCAGTTGAGAAAGATGAGAATACATTATCAACATTGAATCAACCAACTCCATCAAAACAAGAAAAAGAATACAAGCCAAAGAACAAACCTCGCAAAACAAGAAGGACCACACAAGCTAAAAACAATCATCCACCGACAAAGCCAAGCCAAAAAGAAAAACAAAGCAAAAGAACAAACTTCACAATCATACTAATCATGGACAAAAGGCAAGATACTATATTTGTATTATGATGATCAGTGCTATCAACAATTCGATAAGAAACGTGTAATGAATGTAAGAACAAGAAAGAAGCATCTCACCTTATATTGGATCCAAGACTGCTCTCCGCCCTTCAACATTATTAATTGTTGTGACTTAGAACTTTGAAGACAATGCTGGTAATCGATACATATCATTATTAACATATCATATCCATCAACACTATATATACCTATTCATGACCTTTTACAATAATTGACGACTCAACCTTACAAACCAACGAAACCATATGCATTAACAGACAAAACACTGCTTTATTTTTGCCTTCTGTTTGAATCATGGACTCAACCCATGTTAACAGTTGCTCAACACAAGCATGTAATCTGTTAATATTTGATATATCCTGTTAAAAACATTCGACATTCAGAAGTAGTATCTAAACGAAAATGAAGTCCAATGTTGTTTTATGACAAGTATTGAGGCACCGAAGGGCCAATAAACAATATTTAATTTTTGTTTCTGGTTGGTTTGGTTGTACTTGTAAATATTACTACTTTTGAAACGTATCGAATATGGAAAAAATCGAGATCGCTTGTCAACATATGATGATGATGTGTTAAATCATGTGTATTGATAATTTCTGATCGATTGGCTGTCTACACACTGGGCATTGATTCACAGAATTGGAACAACTTTCACACGTGCACAAATGACGACAGGAAGGAACAAGATCTTTTTCTTCTCAACCAAACAAATGGTGCATAGTACCTCCTCCGAGGCTCTCTCTCTAATTGAAGATCATGAATATGTTTGAGATTTGATTCCATCTGAGTTTTCATGTTTTGCAATGTTGTGAGTGGAAGGAGTGACAGTTCGTCTTTGCTGATCTGAACTCTCTTTTCTGGGTGCTGAGCTTCTTCCACAAGAGTCTTTTGAGTTTTTCAAGTTCTTGTATTTGCTCGTTGTGCTGTTTTTCATGTTTTTGAAGAGAGTCTTTCAAGGTGAAATTTGCAATTTGCAATTGCTCTTTTTCCTTCTTCAAAGTTTGTACCTGTTGGTAGAGTGCACTGTTTGCGGAATTCTTTGTTTTGATTGTGCTTATGAGCTTTGTGAAATCTTGTTGAAATTGTAATATCAAATTTTGATCCTCCTTCGTCATGTGGCCCTCATGATCAAGATTTGAAACTTCAGCTGAGAGGCCAGTTTGATGAGAAGCTGACATCACTTTGGAACTGGATGAGGCTACTGAGACATCTTCTAAATGACCATCTGTTAAAGAGCTACTTGTGCAAAGCTTTCTATCCTGTTTCTCTGGTAAGAAATGAAAAACGTCTCGCGACAAGTATCGAAAATATTGTGGCTCTGTCACTACTTGAAACGATGAGACCTCTGTATTGGTTGAAATAGAGGCCCACAAATTCATAAACTTGTTAAATGGCCTCTTTGACGAATGTGGGCAGAATTGTCCATTCTTTGCCAAGTATACCTCATTGTTATACCACAATAAGCTCACACAATCTCCTTTTTCAAACTTTACGAATATTTTCTGGCTGTATCCAGATCCGTGTGAGTCATAAATTATGCCATCGTCCGCATGATAACCGATCGAATGTTTGTCCCATCCAACCATTCCTTGTTCTTCAAAATAGGGTGGAGCTAGTCCAAATCCAAACACTGGATGATCCATAGGACAATCTAAAATTCTAACTTCATAATAAAATAAGAAATTACAATTGTTTTGAAAAGGTGCAGAATAGATGGTGGCACTTGATGAATGCGTGTTGATCAGGTGATGATCTAGGCAGTCAGTGCTTTCCGAAATCCACTGTATTGGATACAGAGGAAATTGAAGTAAATATCTGGACTTGACATCTTTAAGAGAAAAGTTATTAATGATTTTCCACACCGATCCTTCTTTCTCGGAAGATGATAAATCATCATCAGCATTGCGATCCAAGCCATAAGAGTGGAACATTTTTTTCTCTTGATCGCGCTTTCTCACCTTTACAAAAGCAAACCTTTATTGAAATCAAACTTTTGAACAATTGCAACGAATCGAGAATGCTGTTCAGCAAGCTTCGTTCAACAGTGGAAGCCATAGGAAAGGACCCAACGCATAAGGTGCTCAGAAATATATTCTATTTGTTGTAAGGAATCGAAGAAGAATATTTCTTGCAGTCTCACTGTTCTTTCTTAGTTTCAAACGAAGGAAGTAAGACGCCCTTGCGGTTTCTTCAAAGCAGAGTTTCTTGTGCAAATTATTGACAAGATAGAATTCTTCTTCCAGCTTGGGTATCACCAGAGCCCATTTGGCGGCCATACAATTTGAGGCCAAAAACACCTCAAGATTAAAATGGATATTCTAAAGTTTGTCCTCCTATTTCTTCGCATTCGCACAAACACAGGAGCCCCTGTTTCAACCCAAATTCGAATGCTCAAGTTTTAACTCGATCATAATCTCTTTTCGTTTGGCACGAAATTGTGCTGCGTGCGCATTTTCAAGCTTCTATTGGGAAAGAGAAAGAATTTTCCTGAATCATTCGAAAATGCAAAGAAAAAAATTATCCAGTTGCGATACTCTCATCGATTCTCATTCTCATCATGATCAACAATAGCACCACGAGTAATGCCCTCCGACAAGCCTTGTGTGTTGGAGGAACCTCAGGCATTGGCAGAGGAATGGCCATGAAATTCGCCCAAGAAAAGATCAATGTGGTCATTATGGGACGAAATGAAAAGGTCGGAAAGGAAATTGTTTCGGAAATGAAACAATTGAATCCCGAAGGAACGTATGAAATGATGGTCTGTGACGCCTCCTCAATGAAGGAAATTGTGAAAGCGTGTGAGGAATTTAAAAAGAAGCACTCACGATTGGATTATGTCGTTCTCTCTCAAGGTATTGCCACTACCGAAGGAAGGAAGGAAACGCCAGAAGGCATTGATACCAAATTAGCACTTCATTACTATGGAAGAGTTATGTTTATCAAACAATTGAACGACTTGCTCAGAGAAACTTCGAAACATACGGATGTGAGAGTATTAAATGTGTTCAGCGCTGGTGTTCATAAAGCTTACACCAATGTGAATGATTTAGAATTGAAAAACGATTATTCCTTGCTAAATGCAGCAAATGCTGCTGGTTTTTATAATGATTTGGCAATGGATCAATTTTCAAGAGAACCAGGAAATGAAAATATTTCCTTCATTCATGCTGCACCAGGTAAGTCAATTGACAACCAGGTTGTCGATGACATTTGTCCAATTTGATTTTCCAAATATTCCAATACGTTTATGAAAATTATCATTTTGATGTACCACAACATGAAGGATTTGTGGCAACCAACTGGGGAACAGAATTACCAACACTTCTTCGATGGGGTACACGATTCGCTCAATTATTTGCATCCTCAACAGAGACATGTGCTGAAAACATGATGAAGGGATTGACAAGCGATGCAATGAGAAGAGGATTTCACCTGATGAATCCAAAGGGAGAGAAATTGGGAAAGTCACTTCTTCACATAATGACGTTTTCAGACAAGCTGTTTGGAAGCATACCAACGAATTGTTGAATCAGGCACTCTCAAAATAATCATTCCTGTTCTGTTTCAACAATTTCAGGCTGTAAAAATTTATATGCTGTTAGTATTCAGATAAACTATAAATATTCATTGCTAAAACCTCCTTTTCTTTGGATACTTTCCTTCTTGAATGGAAAATGGTGGAAGAATTGAATACAGAATTCCTGCTTCCCAAAATCAAAATCTCAAAAGAATTTTTCACTCCAAAGAATTCCATGAACCAGAAAAATGAATTTTTTTTTTTAGAATTTCAACAAAAAATGCAGCCTTTCCGTCCTGTCAATCCACCATCTACACTCATTCCACCACAACAACCACAACAACAACCACAACAACCACAACAACCATCCTTGCAACAACAACCCATCAATCCGCCGCTGGTATCAAATCCATTCGGTATACCACTCCAACAACCATCTTTGCAACAACAACAACCTACTTTCAAGCTTCAGACTCTCGGAGAGCTCGTAGAG
>NW_025407964.1:8205-11674 GCF_008403515.1 Naegleria fowleri
AAGCTTCAGACTCTCGGAGAGCTCGTAGAGATCAATGTAGGTGGACGTAAATATTCAACCACATTGAGAATTTTGAGATCTATTCCTCTCTTCAATAAATTAAAATCCATTCCAACATTGCAAACAAGAATACCACCATCAGCATCATCAGGAATATTTCAACAATCCTCAATGCAACGACAACATCCTATCCATCCAACAGAATTTAATGAGGAATATTTGAGCCATGATTCCGAAGGCAATCTTTTTTGTAGATTTGAATGGAGAATTATTTGAGAGTATTTTGGATTGGCTCAGATATCAAAAGGTTCCTGATCTCTCCATTAGTCATCTCAATGTTAAGCAATTATTGAGATTGAAGAGTGAAGCTCTTTTTTATGGTGTGCAAGACTTGTCGCAAGCTTGTGCAGAACGTTTAGAAGAGTTGGGACAAGGAGTTATTGGAAAATCAACATTGGGAGTCAGTCCTCTATTGCCTACATTACCTCAAACTTCTCGAATTGATGCAAAACCTTCCTCTCGTTTTGAGCTCCTTAAACTACAAATGAAGAATACGAACCAGAGTTTGATTGCTGTACAAGCAGGAAGCGGTGATTTTCATATGATTCCTGATGCCCGAGTGGAGTTTGAATTGCCCTATGAAGGTCACATCCTTATTGAATATTCGATTGCAGACTCATGCGGTGATTATGTGCTTTGCATTGACGCAGTCGACCAGAAAAGCCATCCTGCACTCTCAGGAATTCTCTTTCAGGAGCTCTCTGAAGTCAAGATTATCAAATTCGATTATGCCATGACGCAGTCTTTGAGTTTTGTCTCTCCCACTCCGTTGAAGGTGGGAACCCATGTGATTGAACTCAAGTGGAGATCTTATTTTAAGACCGCCTACAATGTACAAGGACCTTGTATTGCCAAGCTTTATTATGTACATCCAAGTATTGTGCAAATAAAGGAGTAACCGGGCGATGGGTTCTCGTGGATGTGCTTGTTCAAAGACAAGGTTAGCGAGATGTTGGCAAAGATATTCCAAGATTTTTTCTTGCGAGAAGAAGAACAAGTACGACACCAACGAAAGAAAATGGGTCACAGAATATCCTCAACAGATGATGAGTTTCAAAATGTTGAATAATATCTCCAATTTCAATAAACTAATAATATGTATTTATCGATGTATTGATTTCTACAAAAGAGCTCTGTGATGGTGAGAGGAAATGAGAGGAGGAACAAGTGGAAAACAATGAAATGTCGTTGAGAAGGAATATTCCGAGAGAGAAAGTACGAATTGTCATTCATGATTATTCTCTCTTCTTCTTAAAGTAAAGACCGACCGTTACGCCCACTCCCAACAAAACAAAGAGGAAGTAGAGACCGGCGGCAATGAAAAATCCTTGAGCTTTCTCGTATCTCGTTTCATAAACGTGATCGTTCACTCCTTTAGAGAATGGATAAGCACTCACAATAATGAGAATACCCAAATAAAGAAGAATAAACATGCTGATTAATGAGTAAACTGCACAGCAGGAGCAGCATCCCATAAAGACAGTCTTGTTACAAATGCCCATTTTTTTATGATGATTCCAAATAAAAAATAAAACAAATTTTTATTATTATTTTTAAAATCCTGATTTGGAAGTGGGCAAACGTTTGTGTTTTTCATGAATCGTCATGCTACAAAATTCGGATATACATACGGATCATCTTTTCTAGATTTCGTTTCAAATGATGCATATTATACACCAACAATACCATCATCAATAATTCAATCAAATAATATTATTCGTCATATGAACAAAATACATTCAACAAGATAAAAAAATGGACGGAGTGATTGAATCAAAGGAACACTTGTGCTATCCGGTCATCCATGAAGACCCTAGTATCAGTCAAATCATGAAATACACAAGACCAAAAGAATTGGGATATTCTGCTTTGTGGAGTGTAGGATTGGGAATTTTTGGATATGCCACTGGCGCACCCAAGAGAATGCCTTCCGCTGTTGTTGGTGCTTGTGTGGGTGCTGTTGGTGGTTTGATTTTCTCTCAATATTCTTCGTTTTTACGTTTGAAGGGATACAAGGAAAATAGAGCGGAATTAATCAAGGCTGGTATTATTAGTCCTGAAGGTAGCAAGCGTCTTGTGAAAGTGGTGAAGAGAAGACCTCTCGTTTCTCCTCAACAAGCACTCTAAATTTATTATTTAATATTATAACACGGGATTGTAGTAATCACCAGAACATGAACGGAACAAAATAGTCATGTGTAGCAATGTTTACGATGAATAATAATAATAATAATTTTATCAAAGATTGGATTTCATCATGAAACACCTCATGTGACCACATCTTGCTAATTAGAATTGATTTCGAGCCAATCTCTCCAGTAAGATCTGGCTCACAACATTCTGGAGTATTTCATCATCAAAGTCAATCACTGAAACCACAATGACCACTATGGTGAAGCATTTTGTTCTTTTCCATTCGACTCGAGCTTTCTTTGACTGGCACGATCACGGGTTTTCAAAGCCCATCTTTTCATGGGTTCTTCTTCATGCCAACCCAAATTGGTTTGCGACATTTTTTGGAAACATCATTTTATGGAATTGGTCCATTTGCCATCGAAAAGTCTCGCTGACTTGAGCTGTCAGCGCGCATTGTCGGTCGTTCGATCAGTGATACGAATTTTATGTGTGCTTATGGAATCAATTATTATCTAAGGAAATGGAGCTGGGACACTCAGAGCTTAAAAATTGCGAAATTTCGTCGCGACAAACAAACCACATCACACTTCTCTCAACAACTCTGTGGAGAGCCGTCTCTTTAGATTTTCTCTTTTCTTTAATACATTGGGTTTCTTCTCATTCAATCAGTAACATCAACGATGAGCCTCTCACATCAAATACTACACGAGCATGTTGACCTCTATCGAGTTCCATCTCGAATTGAAGTACCATCCATGCTCAGCGTTCATAGTTGTGTGTTTCTGGTCAACAATATTTGTGTGTTAGTGTTGCTGCTGTTGAGTTCATGGTGGGTTTCACGAGTAAAGGGTTTCCAATCTTTAAAAGCTCAACCAAAACCTCTTTCCAAAAAGCCAACGCCGTCAACAACAGCACCATCGCCCTCTTTCTTTCACTCAACTAACGAAAAAAGAACAGAAAAGGTCGAAAAGAATTCTTCCTTCGTGTCGCCTGATGCTTCTTCGTCGAGTGATGAAGAAGAAAAGGAAAATCATGACCCAGCAATTATGAATTCCGATCCATCTGCTCACCAACAAAATAATGGAAATTCCAAACCTAACACAACTAGGCCTTCCAACATTCAATCACCTTCACACTTTCTATTTGAATCCAGTCTTCTTTCTCCAAAAAGTACAAATTCCTCCTCTCACTCTGTTCAGTACTCCACAGCGCTATTGATATTTAGAGCCTGTGCTTGTGTTTGGTCGCATGCCACTCTTTTGCTCTATCAATT
>NW_025407964.1:11684-13496 GCF_008403515.1 Naegleria fowleri
ATTTAGAGCATGTGCTTGTGTTTGATCGCTTGCCACCAATTACGCTGTTCATGTTGTTGGTATTTTTGCTGTTACGGAGTTTCTGCTCTCAAACTTGCATTTTCGATTTTGGCATGTTTTCATCATTGCCATGTATCCAATAGGTTTCTTTTTATGGGTTCAACTATTGGCTGAGAGTCGTCTCATTGAATTATTTCCTTATTGTTTATCCAATTATTTCACACACCCCTTCACATCCTCCATAGTTTACACCTTTGGAATGCCTTTGGTCTTTATCGTGACTTTTTGCATGTTGTGCAAATTGAACAAGCTGAAATTAGTTAGACAACAAATGAATTCTTAAAAAAGAGTACTTCTGATCATGTGCAACACAATGCTTGAATGAATCTTGGTTTCTTCAGCTGTCAGAAAAGATGAAAAAACTACTATTTATATATAGTAAATACAAATGTATATTTTCTCAACCCTTCACATGAAAAACTTTCTGACAATTGCCATAAAAATAGGTGAGAAAGAGATCTCGACATTTTTGATGAATAAGTGGTGAAGACAGAATTTACATACTGCTCATCAAAAAATCAATACGAAAGTCAGGACTTGATCAGTATTTTACGAAAAAAGAGCACTCGAATCCAATATCATCTTGAGAGATCAGATTCGAGAATTTTCTAGGGCCCTCAAATCTTCCCAAAAAAACATTAAATTTATCTAAATTCATCTCTGCACATCAAACACTCGACTTTGGGTAAGTGTGTTGTAAGTAATGTCGGAACCACTAGAGATTACCAGTCCCTCTGGGAATTGGCTTGATCAAGCGAAGGTGCAAGGAAAATGATGTTTTGTAAACAGCTGTGCCAAGGTTCAAAATTTTAGCCTTAACAACACCCAAAAAAAATTAAATATTGTTTATTGGCCCTTCGGTGCCTCAATACTTGTCATAAAACAACATTGGACTTCATTTTCGTTTAGATACTACTTCTGAATGTCAGATAATGTATTCTCATCTTTCTCAACTGGTGGATCGTTAGTTTTCTCAACTGATGGATTTTCTCTAAAGGTGATTGCGTCACATAGATGATGTTGTAAAGATTGTAACAAGTGATGCGAATGATCTAATGGCTTCCGTGCCTTTTCTTCGCAATTTCTGTTCTCTTCATTTCGTATATATTCATTAAGTTTGGCGTTTAATTGTTTGAGGGTAGCTGAAATGTAATTCGCTTGTTGTTCAATTCTTTCCAAACGTCTTTCCAGGCTGTGGAGCATGCAAGAGTCAATTCTGATGTTCATCTTGCGGTATTTTTTAAGGGCTCGAACCACAAACAAAATGCTCAGCAAGAAAAGAAGTACATCTCAGACACCAACAAAATACGGATCATCATCATCTCTGACATCTAGAAGCCGAGAAATGAAGAAGATTAAGAAGAGCAGTTTGGAGGAGTCTGAAGAGGTGAAGAAATTGTTGGACAAGATTTTTCAGCATGATGATGCAAGTCCATTCAAATTTGCAACAAATGAAGAAGATAGGCTTTCCACTCCCTGATTTCTATTGAGGTAAGCTTTTTAATGAATAATTGCAACCTGTGTCCGTCATCAAAACACGTAGAACGAAAATATTGACATTACAACAAATCCATTGTATGAGGAAATTTCAAACATTTTTCATGAACAATTAAACGTGGCCACTGAACAGAGCTCCTCTTGGATGGACTATTATTCCTTTATCAGCAAACTAAATAAGATTCTCACAAGTCAAGAAGATTCAAGATCAATGATTAATGAAGAAATATTTGCTCAATTGAAGGATATTCCATC
>NW_025407964.1:13506-15617 GCF_008403515.1 Naegleria fowleri
ATTTAGAGCATGTGCTTGTGTTTGATCGCTTGCCACCAATTACGCTGTTCATGTTGTTGGTATTTTTGCTGTTACGGAGTTTCTGCTCTCAAACTTGCATTTTCGATTTTGGCATGTTTTCATCATTGCCATGTATCCAATAGGTTTCTTTTTATGGGTTCAACTATTGGCTGAGAGTCGTCTCATTGAATTATTTCCTTATTGTTTATCCAATTATTTCACACACCCCTTCACATCCTCCATAGTTTACACCTTTGGAATGCCTTTGGTCTTTATCGTGACTTTTTGCATGTTGTGCAAATTGAACAAGCTGAAATTAGTTAGACAACAAATGAATTCTTAAAAAGAGTACTTCTGATCATGTGCAACACAATGCTTGAATGAATCTTGGTTTCTTCAGCTGTCAGAAAAGATGAAAAAACTACTATTTATATATAGTAAATACAAATGTATATTTTCTCAACCCTTCACATGAAAAACTTTCTGACAATTGCCATAAAAATAGGTGAGAAAGAGATCTCGACATTTTTGATGAATAAGTGGTGAAGACAGAATTTACATACTGCTCATCAAAAAATCAATACGAAAGTCAGGACTTGATCAGTATTTTACGAAAAAAGAGCACTCGAATCCAATATCATCTTGAGAGATCAGATTCGAGAATTTTCTAGGGCCCTCAAATCTTCCCAAAAAACATTAAATTTATCTAAATTCATCTCTGCACATCAAACACTCGACTTTGGGTAAGTGTGTTGTAAGTAATGTCGGAACCACTAGAGATTACCAGTCCCTCTGGGAATTGGCTTGATCAAGCGAAGGTGCAAGGAAAATGATGTTTTGTAAACAGCTGTGCCAAGGTTCAAAATTTTAGCCTTAACAACACCCAAAAAAAATTAAATATTGTTTATTGGCCCTTCGGTGCCTCAATACTTGTCATAAAACAACATTGGACTTCATTTTCGTTTAGATACTACTTCTGAATGTCAGATAATGTATTCTCATCTTTCTCAACTGGTGGATCGTTAGTTTTCTCAACTGATGGATTTTCTCTAAAGGTGATTGCGTCACATAGATGATGTTGTAAAGATTGTAACAAGTGATGCGAATGATCTAATGGCTTCCGTGCCTTTTCTTCGCAATTTCTGTTCTCTTCATTTCGTATATATTCATTAAGTTTGGCGTTTAATTGTTTGAGGGTAGCTGAAATGTAATTCGCTTGTTGTTCAATTCTTTCCAAACGTCTTTCCAGGCTGTGGAGCATGCAAGAGTCAATTCTGATGTTCATCTTGCGGTATTTTTTAAGGGCTCGAACCACAAACAAAATGCTCAGCAAGAAAAGAAGTACATCTCAGACACCAACAAAATACGGATCATCATCATCTCTGACATCTAGAAGCCGAGAAATGAAGAAGATTAAGAAGAGCAGTTTGGAGGAGTCTGAAGAGGTGAAGAAATTGTTGGACAAGATTTTTCAGCATGATGATGCAAGTCCATTCAAATTTGCAACAAATGAAGAAGATAGGCTTTCCACTCCCTGATTTCTATTGAGGTAAGCTTTTTAATGAATAATTGCAACCTGTGTCCGTCATCAAAACACGTAGAACGAAAATATTGACATTACAACAAATCCATTGTATGAGGAAATTTCAAACATTTTTCATGAACAATTAAACGTGGCCACTGAACAGAGCTCCTCTTGGATGGACTATTATTCCTTTATCAGCAAACTAAATAAGATTCTCACAAGTCAAGAAGATTCAAGATCAATGATTAATGAAGAAATATTTGCTCAATTGAAGGATATTCCATCTCAAAGAATAATGACTGTGTATAATGAATTTCTACAATCACAAAAGTCTCTTCCTGATAATGTTTGGGAATCCACTTTGATGGGAATGATTGTTAATATTCTTAATCACCAATTTAAATTTAGGAAAATCATTATTTTCGGAACGTATGTTGATACTAACTGTGTATTTTGCTCTTTTAACATTCATCTATCAAAACAAGTCAAGAAGCAGTCCAATATGTTGACTCATATGCTGTTAAAGGTACATCACTCAAGAACAAGGCAAGGCTTATTCCAGACGCGTTTGCTCAGATTCATATTT
>NW_025407964.1:15627-16900 GCF_008403515.1 Naegleria fowleri
ATATTTTTGAAGACCAACCTTTCGTGTTCTTTAAATGTGGAGGACAGAGAGCTGAAACATGGACACACAAAGACCATTTTAAAATATATATTGAAATGAAAGGCATGCTTAAAGACTGTATGTCCATCCTTTTCAAAAAAAAGTACATTCTTATAAAAATGCACAAAAGATCAAAGTTTACGGTTTACTAGTATCAAAGTTTCAGTGCATGTTTCTTGAAGGATTGGGAATTTTTGGATATGCCACCCAAGAGAATGCCTTCCGCTGTTGTTGGTGCTTGTGTGGGTGCTATTGGGGATCTATCAAGATACACGATGATCACAATAGCTCAGACGGAATATCTTTTGGTTACGCCATAAGAGAGTCCGATATTTTTAATTTATCTTCCACAGAGGGAATTATTGCACTAACAACATTTATTGAAAGTATGTGCGAAAATGTTTGCAATTTAGGATTTAATGAGGAAGGGTTTGAAGAAAGTGCACGTCTTTCTTCCTCAAGCACACCAATGAGAGCAAAAACTCAATCATTAGAAAGAATTGTAAAGGAAATGGATGTGAGATTTGGTACAAACAAGCCGTCTAATATACACACAAATGAATTTGAAAATCTTGAAGAAGGGAAACGAGTTTCAAAGAAAATTCTTTCTGAAATGTTTGTCATTGGAGAGCAAATTGGGGAAGAACAAGCAAAAGCTTCCAATATTGTTTATATATTCAAGAATTCGAATCCATATGTTTTCGTCAGATCATTCAACATCACCTCATTCGTTGGAATATTTTATTGGGCTGAAACGGTATTTGATCTGAAATCTTATCTATTTTCTCTCTCTATTAAGAAAAATCAAGAACAACTATGGATGAAAATTCTTGATGAACATCGAAGTGATGATTCAAGAAGTCGCAGTGAACATGAACATGATGAATCAAGTAGAAATTTCCATCATGGACACAATCAACAATCGAGAGGTACCTCTTTTGAACCACCCTTCAAGTTTATTCCTGACCCAATGAATGAAATAGAGTGCGCTATTGTTTTAGAGGAACTGTTGGCCTTGAAAAATTTCCAGTTCTTACCAAGCTCTATGAGATGCGATACATCATGCACCAGTTTTTATGGTTCTGCATTTTCTCAACTCTATGGACCAGTGTTTGTCAAGGGCACTGTATTCAGAACGGAAAATGAATCCGTTATGAAACACCTTGTCACGCTCTCTCAAACCAGATCAACTTTTTCAAACATTGTTCGAGTTTTTGAATATCGTGCGATTAAT
>NW_025407964.1:16910-19208 GCF_008403515.1 Naegleria fowleri
ATATTTTTGAAGACCAACCTTTCGTGTTCTTTAAATGTGGAGGACAGAGAGCTGAAACATGGACACACAAAGACCATTTTAAAATATATATTGAAATGAAAGGCATGCTTAAAGACTGTATGTCCATCCTTTTCAAAAAAAAGTACATTCTTATAAAAATGCACAAAAGATCAAAGTTTACGGTTTACTAGTATCAAAGTTTCAGTGCATGTTTCTTGAAGGATTGGGAATTTTTGGATATGCCACCCAAGAGAATGCCTTCCGCTGTTGTTGGTGCTTGTGTGGGTGCTATTGGGGATCTATCAAGATACACGATGATCACAATAGCTCAGACGGAATATCTTTTGGTTACGCCATAAGAGAGTCCGATATTTTTAATTTATCTTCCACAGAGGGAATTATTGCACTAACAACATTTATTGAAAGTATGTGCGAAAATGTTTGCAATTTAGGATTTAATGAGGAAGGGTTTGAAGAAAGTGCACGTCTTTCTTCCTCAAGCACACCAATGAGAGCAAAAACTCAATCATTAGAAAGAATTGTAAAGGAAATGGATGTGAGATTTGGTACAAACAAGCCGTCTAATATACACACAAATGAATTTGAAAATCTTGAAGAAGGGAAACGAGTTTCAAAGAAAATTCTTTCTGAAATGTTTGTCATTGGAGAGCAAATTGGGGAAGAACAAGCAAAAGCTTCCAATATTGTTTATATATTCAAGAATTCGAATCCATATGTTTTCGTCAGATCATTCAACATCACCTCATTCGTTGGAATATTTTATTGGGCTGAAACGGTATTTGATCTGAAATCTTATCTATTTTCTCTCTCTATTAAGAAAAATCAAGAACAACTATGGATGAAAATTCTTGATGAACATCGAAGTGATGATTCAAGAAGTCGCAGTGAACATGAACATGATGAATCAAGTAGAAATTTCCATCATGGACACAATCAACAATCGAGAGGTACCTCTTTTGAACCACCCTTCAAGTTTATTCCTGACCCAATGAATGAAATAGAGTGCGCTATTGTTTTAGAGGAACTGTTGGCCTTGAAAAATTTCCAGTTCTTACCAAGCTCTATGAGATGCGATACATCATGCACCAGTTTTTATGGTTCTGCATTTTCTCAACTCTATGGACCAGTGTTTGTCAAGGGCACTGTATTCAGAACGGAAAATGAATCCGTTATGAAACACCTTGTCACGCTCTCTCAAACCAGATCAACTTTTTCAAACATTGTTCGAGTTTTTGAATATCGTGCGATTAATTCAAACTCCAGGTTGATCAGTGTTGTTTTCAATTTGATGAAACAACACAACGACAAGTGTTTTCCTGAACTGAGAAAACTCGTTAACTCCACAGACCTCGTGAGTATCACTATTCAAGAGAGACTAATCTCTTTGGACGATTTTATGAATATGCCGTCTGTTCGTCGTTGGTTGAACAAGTGTAGAATCAAATTTTTCATGAACCTTGTGAGACAATGTTTCGAAATATTGTTCCAATTAGACCAATCTAACATTCTCCATTCGGACATCTCTTTTGGAAATTTAATGATTCGATTGGATCAGGATCATTGAGATAGTGCTTCAAGTGATGAGGAGAAACTTGCAAGCTTTTAGCTTGTCATCATTGATTTCAACTCCTCAATGTTGCTGAAAGAACAAGAAACTACGACGACGAACGAGAGTAATGTGGTATATAGAAAAATTATTCCAAATCAAAACGTTGATCTTGTTTTCAAGTATCCATATTCAGCACCAAGTTTAGACACCGATGAAGCAGATATTTATTCAATGGCGGTGGTTATTGTTAATTATCTACATTACTTTCAACACAGGCACACCTTGAATAGTGATGATTCATTCCAATCTTGTATGGAGTACAAGATTCAAATGTTGGGCTTTTTGAATGATTTTCAAACCAGTTACAAACACATGTATGGAGATGAAATTGAGCATCTTGTGTCGTTGCTTAAATACATGTTGGCAACAGGAGAAGAAGAGAGACCAGTTCTGAAGAAAATTAAAGACCAATTGGAAAAGGTGAAACCATTATGGACTCGCAACATTTTAACTCGAACACCATTGAAAAGCATTCCAAATCCAATGACCGTCCAGAGATATGCAAATACCAATCATGAAGTTCCAAGCAAGAAAATGAAAACGCAAATTAATAGTCAGGTAGGCGAGGAGGAAAATCAGTGCCCTATGGATCATCGTATTGTAATTTCTTTCAATAAATAATTATTTATTGAAATTTATCATTTTCAAATACGCTTGTCATTATGTCA
>NW_025407964.1:19218-26934 GCF_008403515.1 Naegleria fowleri
TCAAATACGCTTGTCATTATGTCACACAAGAGCCTCATCAAACATCAGCCGCAGCGAACCAGCTTTCTGTTGCACTGTATTATTAAAAAAAAATCAAGGAATGCCAAAATCCAACAATTCCATGAACTGCTTTATTTCTGAAAATATAAAAATTTTATTGGCCCATTTATTGTTCAAGGCCAATAAGTTGATCTCTTGTCAATGCTACATAAACACTCTTCTCATAGAGTTGAGTATGTGATGTAATGAATCTCCTCCATTAAGGAAACAAGTTCTGTGGGGCGTGCATCATGTTTGGATGAAAAACCATCGAATAAGGGCGTCCATTGAATGATGAAAAAGGCGATGAACTCCTTCTCGAGGGATTGGTGTTCAAGGAAGAAGGATAGTTGCTCATCATCATGGTCATGTTGGAGGTATAATGAGAGTGAGATGGTGACACCAAAATGACTTAACATTTCGATATAACTAATAAGGAGGACCATGGATTTTCTGACGCTGCTGCCGTTGTTGTTGGGTGTGACAAGTGAAGAAGGCAAGAAGAGGGTGGCGGACATGATTTGTTATTAAACAATTCCACTGGAAGAATGGAAAAAGTCCTAATAATGTTTTTCAATTCGACAATTTGCAACTAGCAGTCCGACGACGCTCTTCTTCCCGCGCATTGTCAATCAAACAACAAGAAAAAGATTCCAAAATAATGACCCCTCCAAATATTGTGGTTTGCCATCAGAAAACCATTTTTTCTACGTCCCAGCCTGCTAATTTGTAGTGATTAACATCTCTCTCATGAAAACCTTTGCACATTTATGGGAATGATGAAAATGCTGGCTAGGACCATTCCACTTCATTCTTTCCAAAGATTATACTCCGTTTGAAAAGGAGAATTCAAAATGACAACCAAATCTTGTTGCACCAACACGACGACGCTTTCACTTTGAAACGTTTCATTATTGTGTCTTGGAAGCTCGGTTCAGTCCCATTAGTCATTTCAAATTCCAAAGCATGTTCCTTGTTTCATTAGTGGTTCCAAAATTCATAAAAATTAAAACATTCCTTTAAGCTTGGGATGTTTCAAAGGTATTGGGTGGTTTCAAAGATTCAGGGGCGTTTCAAAGATTTTGGAGCTTTTCAAAGAATCCGAAACATTCCAAATTAGCTTCTTTTCAACTTAGCTTGGGAGTTTCAAATAAAATTTTGAATTGAAAAAAATGTCTCTCGATATCAGCAAAGAAGACGCTGTGAGATTGAGGGAAATCGAGGTCAAAAAATTGGTGGCCAATGAATGGAAGGTATTGCATGAAGAGCTGCCAATTATTCAGAAATCAAAAGGTAGAAAGGATATCAAGGATATTCCTACAATGAATAGAATTAAAGAAATAGTCTGCCAAAGAATTGGATATGTTGCTACATTCATCTTCTTACATACTGTTGGTACTATCTGTGGATGGTTAGAAGGTCCTTATCGTAATGTGGACAAAATCTTATTAATTCTTTACATGTTACTTGAAAATGAAACATTCGGATCCTTAAATGAGAGGAGAATTATCGCAAGGTCTACAATATGGAGAATTCATCACACAATTTTCGTTGAATTTCATGACCAACTTAATGAATGGGCTGACACTTGTTTGCAAAGAATGTTTTCAAATCCTATTATTCGATGTCTTACTGGTATAATTGAAAACGAAAAAGGCTTCAAGGATGGAACCACTTTTTTAGATGGTCATGATACACGTATTGAATATAGTAATTTAGCCAAATATCCTAAAAGGGAGTATTGGAGTTACAAATATAAAGATTCTGGATTAAGAACTCAAGTATTGATGGATAATCAAGAATTAGCAATTGCTATTTCGAAATCCCTACCATGTGCTCCTAATACAGACATTGGTATGTTCAAGCAAATGGAGAGAATTCCAAAACTATTAGATCCTAGTGTGGATGTATTGTATTTTGATGGTGGTTATTTCTTGGGAATTCCTGATTATATTGAAAAATTGCAAGAAAAAGGATATGATCTTGATGAGTCAAATTTCAGAACTCCAATTAGAAAACCAAGAAATCAAGATCTAACATACAGTGAAGCACAATATAATGAAGAATACCTTCCATTCATTGGCCACCAATTTTTTGACCTCGATTTCCCTCAATCTCACAGCGTCTTCTTTGCTGATATCGAGAGACATTTTTTTCAATTCAAAATTTTATTTGAAACTCCCAAGCTAAGTTGAAAAGAAGCTGATTTGGAATGTTTCGGATTCTTTGAAAAGCTCCAAAATCTTTGAAACGCCCCTGAATCTTTGAAACCACCCAATACCTTTGAAACATCCCAAGCTTAAAGGAATGTTTTAATTTTTATGAAAGCCTATTCAATTTAAATAACACGTTTCAAATGCATTCAAAGGTCTAGAATTAAATGGTCCTGGAACGAGCTTCTTGTATCTCTTGCTCTACCTTGAAAAACAAAACAACGAAAAAGCATATGCAGTTTCTCTTCTAAGTTTATTCATTTCTCATCTTTGAATACTTCCTTGTCCGTTATGAGTTTATTCGTCCCCATTCCTTCTTCGATTGTAAACAATTAAAGAGTTTGGTTGAGCTTTAAAAATTTTTTTCCATGCTCAAAAAATTTTCTGCAAATTAAGATTAGTCTCTCTTTGCGTTTCTTAGTGACTTCCCATTCGCACTCCCACCCACTTGCTTTCTTAAGCTTATTTAAGTACCTTTTTCTCTGATCGGAATGTTCTTGTGGTAAGGAAGAACATTGTGACAATGCAGGTCTACCTTGATTCGAATCTTTTCGGATTTTATTGAGCTAACTATATATTTTTGTTATTTAATTTTCATTTATTTAATTCATCATGTTATCATGATTTTCATGGATTTATCAAATTATTATTTTCATGGATTTATCAAGCAATTGCTTAAATGTGACCTCACATCATGGAGTCTTCGTCTCTGCCGCCTAATTGTGACTTCTTGCACTTCACATCATGTAGTCGTTACTTCTGCCTTCATCCTTCCTGCTTCCTTGCGTTTCTTTGGTTTTCTCTTTTTTTTCCCCTGAGCGGTTTTTGGAGTTTTTTACCTTCTCAAATCTTAATTAATACTCGGGACTCTACTGAATAAAGTTAATTGACAAATATGCAGAAAATCCCACAAACCCATTAGTCCTTCCTTTAATTAACAAACGAATTTTATTGTTTACTCTTTCGAAACACTGGCAGAGTTGGCTGTTTATGCTCAACAATGGTTTAGTGCTCGGAATTTTGCTGTTGTGGAATATTCGAAGGATGTTACGAGGAGTTAAAGGTTTCGCAAATTCAAATCTTTCCGTCAAGACCAACAACACAAAGAAGACGAATCTCGGTGCTCCTCGTCCTTCTTTATCTGAAAAGCAGTGTACATCATCCTTCGCTACTGCCACACTCAAAACGCCAGCATTTGAAAATAGATCCAAAAGCTTCTCAGGAAATGTCACTTCCTGCGAAGAGGAGCCTGACTTGGTGTTCAAAGATTCCTTCCAACATTCTTCATTTCAGTAAGTCTTTTGTTTTTTATATAATTCAACAATGAATTCATTGGACAATAACGCTGTCGTAATTAGTTCATTGGAGAAGGAGCCTTCTCACTTTCTGTTTAATTCTCATATTCTTTCACAAGTGATTGGCAAAGATTCCTCTCGAAAAGCTTTATACCTATTCAGAGTATGCGCATGTGTGTGGTCTCTGGTGACTATTTTACTTTACCAACTTGTTTTCATTCAACAACCACATTTAGAATTTCTCACAAATGTTACCTTTGTGTTATTTTGTGCGTATTTCACTTTTCAGACTTAACCTTTTCAAAACCCGTTCTTTAGAGAAAAGTAACGATTCACAAGATGTGAAATCTCCTCTCATGTCCTCCAATCATTGGATGGATGTCATTTGGGTGATGGGAGAGCTCGCAATGACTTCGTGTTTGATTGTTTGTGTTGGTTTTTGGGCTTTTTCATCGTTTGAACCATATAAACCTCTTGGACAACAACGTTACTTGTAAGTACTCATATCTATTACGTTTAGATCGATCACATTTTTTCTCATAAAATTTCAATAATTATGCTGTTCATGGAATTGTTGGAATTTTTGCATTGCTCGAGGTTTTGTTGTCCAATTTGCAATTTAGATTTTCCCATGTGCATATGATTACCATTTTCCCAACATGTTTCTTTTTATGGTTGCAAGTACTAGCTGAGAATCGTCTCATCTCCTCATTTCCCTACAACTTGTCCAATTATTTCAAATTTCCCTTCATGGCGTCAGTCGTTTACACTGTTGGAATGCCTTTCGTGTTTGCTGGTACATTTTACATGGTATGTCAATTAAACAAGGCGAAAATGAGATTGTTCTGGAAACAACTAGATCTTTGAGAGAACCAATACACTAAATAATTCAAAATAAAACTACGAGATGGACAAGTATCAATAGAGACTTGTAAATGCATCACGTCAGTGCTCAAACAACAGCTCCAGTCCAATCTCTTGTCAGAGCAAGCTAGCTGGTTGGCCTTCAACAGCACATGAATTTATTTCTCCTTTTGAGCTAATTCCTTAATTTCATGCTCAACTTGTTTCAATGCAAGCTTGGCACGACTATGCAACACTTCTTCAAATGGATATCCGCTCAATTTGTTGCATTTTTCTAAACTCTTCTTTACCTCATGCAAAAGTTGGAGCTTCTTCTTTTCATCAGTTTCAGTCTTGACATCACCCAGATAACAGGACTCTGCAATTTCATAGTGAGAGAAGGCAATCCATTGCTTTTCGAGTTTGATCTTGTTTTCAAAAGTGAGGGCTTTCTGGAATTCGGCAGAAGACTCTTCCTTCTTTCCTAATTGTCTCAAGAATTGTCCTTTAACCACACACATACCAGATTCAATATCACCATGTACCTTGCTCTTGTCATCAATTTTCACATCCTTTGCAACACTAAGGAAAAATTGATAAAGTGGATCTGCAATGTCAGCAGATAAATTCGCTAAATCTCTTCTCAAGTAAAGAATTTGGAAAATAGATACAAGCATCATCAAATGCTTTTCCTCTTCAGTGTTGATGTGCTTAATCAAGTCAACCTTTTCGAGAGCAAACTTATCAATTCGAGAATTCTTAGACACATATTTGTCCAAGTCTTTGATAAGAATATTGGCTCTTTCTTTGTCACCAAGCTTCAATTTACAAACTGAAAGAAGCATGCAAGAAATACCCTTAGTATCAAATTCTTTTTCTGACTTGACCAAATCTTCCATAATGGCAGCTGCTTCAGTAAAATTCATGATCAACATGTAACAAACACCGAGTTCAAATAAAAAGTTATTGGGTTTTGTGCCCATGCTCTTTGCCGTGATTTGAATGGCATCCTTAAGATTTGAAATCGCAGAATTAATGTCTCCTGCCTTTCTATCGTAGTGAGAGTGAATAAACTTAAAGAAACCACTCTTAGGGAAGCGAGAACCAATTCTCTCCAAAATTGGAGACACTTCTTGGAGGTTCTTCTCTCTGTCTTGTAATGCTCGAGGAATGAAGAGGTAATTCAAGCACAACATGAATCCACCATTGCCCAAATGTCTACCACCGTAATCGTGCACTTGTTTCAACAAATGCAAGCCTTGATCTCTGTCAGCATCGAAACCTAAAACGCTCAAAATTTTTGCTAATGTTGGAGGTAAAATGGAAAGCATGAAATTGAATATACTACGAAATTGAAAACAATCATGATCATAAGGATGAATCACATGTTAAACAAACACATGTTGAAATGGTGATTGTAAGGAAATGTCAAGAAATGTGTGAATAGGTCATTGTGTAAACAAAAGAGTTAAATTAAACAAACACCAACATACCCCAATCCAAAATAAGCTCCATGCAATAAGTCACTGTGTACAAATTTAGGAGAAGTCTTTGGCTCATCTTTCAAGCTCTCAACAGTTGTGTAGACTTCTTTAAATTTCAAATAGGCCTTTCTCAAATTGTAAAATCCCTTCAAATAAGAGGATGCATGAAATTGAAGAATGCCTCTCAACAAGTGAGTCTCTCCATTCAACAGTGTCAAATCGAGCTCAAAATTGTGAAGAATTTGTTCTTCATTCATTTCTTCTAATTCTACAAAGTTTTTGTGTGATCTTTCAGTGTGAGTGTAATAGTCTTCCGATGCTTCTTTTAACTTCTTGTTCAATGCCTTATATTCTTCGACGAGTTTCAGAATGTCATCTTTTTTGCTGATCTTTTTCAAGGCATGTTCGGCATTCTCAAGATCACTCATGCCTTGTTCTCTCATGGCTGTTTCACCTGAAATGTTCGATGAGAGAGCAGCTATCAAAGTATGAGAAGGAGATTTTCAAATCGAAAACAAAAGGAATCCAAATAAGGAGTGGCCAGCAAGAAACAAGGAAAAAGATGAATCAAACGCCATAATATGAACATAATAAAAGGAATGTTGTTTTTTTTGGAAAATATAAATTGGTTTGTGGTGGAGATGGTCAATTATCCGATGGTGCACAACATTGGATCATTAGAGAATATGGTTATAATTCCGATGACACACACAACATCGATCGTGTTGGTTGTGTTGTGGAACACGCACACGATGATTCATTTCGAACATGAAAACACAAAGAGAAAGACTCAAAACATTCAAAACATACCAATAGATCCGAGCTCAAAGGCCATTCTAGGGTTCGTCTTCAATGAATTCAAATAATTTCTTGCTTCCTCAAATTCAGTGTTCCACACCAAGTGGTTTCCTTTCATCACACAATTGAACATTTTGATTTACGGTTGTTTGGGTGTTCGGGTAAAATTCAACGTTTTTTCTGATGGTTCAGCAACACACGTTATTTTGATTTTTTATTTTGAAAAAATTAAAATTGATTCTTCTTCCTTTGGCCCTTTCCGAGTCGCTGTCGCAGTTATTCCATTTGATGCGCATGAATTTGTCGCAATTAATTCATAGACCCTTCTGATTTGCACTTCAACTCCAATTTTTCCGAGATGTGAAGACATCTCCTGACCTGGAGTGAAATTGGTCACGCGGCAAGGCATTGAATGTGTCCACAAGAAGAAACAATTGAAACTTTTTTAATTGGTGAGTACTGACATGTTGTTACTGTAAATTGGGAGCCATCATCATTTCATTACCTCCGGAGGTTGGCATATTGGCCATGAATTGTTGTTGCTGTTGTTGTATCCTGTTTTGCTTTTCTTGTATGAGAGCATTTGTTTGCATATCAATCATGTCAATTAATTTTGAGACGTGATTTTGCATTTGCATTGAATATGGAGGAATTGAAGCAACATAAATTTCATCCTCTATATTTTGATCCTCAGGTTGTGCAGGGCTCTTTAGATTGGTTGTATCATCAGCTGAGTATTCCACAAAGGGTTGAATTTCTTTAAAAGTTTGATTCAATAAATTGAGAGCATTAAATGACCTTGCTTGAATAACATCATAAATAGACGGAGACTGATATACAATTCCTGCTGCAATATAATACAAATTCAATAATTTAGGATTATTCTTATCTTTCTTTTCCACTTTTTCTTTTTTTACAATATAGAGTGTGGGTGATTTGGATCGTTTTGAATCAATTGAATATCGGATACCTTCAGTACTCTCCATAAGAGCATTCCGATCAATATTTCCAATTTGTTGCATACGCACAGTTTCATTCACAGAC
>NW_025407964.1:26944-27462 GCF_008403515.1 Naegleria fowleri
TTTTTGAGTAGAAGGGATTGGTTCGATTGCAAAAGTACTCGAGAGCAATTTCTTCATTCATCAAGGGCCGATTTCGTAAGAAAAAATCATCACGCCATGTTTTGGTTGCCAGTGCTTGATCATTTGCATCTTCTTCTTCTAACAAATCATCCATATCGGCATTCACTCCCGAGATGGTATCGAAAATTGATGACGAGACTTTTCTGTCCATTTTTTTTAAAAAATAAAAATAAATTTTTAAAAAAAGGGTCCTTATCATTTGAAAAATTATTGGACAATTTGAACAATTTAAGGAAGTAACATAAATGACTAGAACTATTAAGCAACTCAAGAATTTCAAGCAACATGGTGCACAGGGAGAGGAAGAGATTAAAGACTTATGAACAATTATGTCACAAATATTTACAACGTATTTTAGTCGAAAAGACAAGAAAGAGATTTGCAAAAGAGGATGTCATGTATAAATTGCAAAGATAAAAATTTCCGATTAAAGTAAGATTGGATTTAATCTATTTCTC
>NW_025407964.1:27472-28244 GCF_008403515.1 Naegleria fowleri
TCCGATTAAAGTAAGATTGGATTTAATCTATTTCTCGTCGTTAGAAATCACCAAGCTAACCGGTTTCTGACTCTCGTTTCAAGAAAAGAACAACTTACTTTCTGAGAGAACACCACACTCATGATATGAGGCTTGTGTTATAGAGTGCTACGAATTGTCAAGAAATTGTCAATTTCTTGTAAATTTTTTTTCATATCAAAAAAATGGACGAACTACCGTACGAGGAACAAGAGTATATTATTAATTCTGGAGTTGAGATTGATAACGAATTAAGAGAGGAGGGAGACGATGAACCTCCTTCTATGGATGAAATGGAAGATGTGGAAGGGGAGGATGAAGAAGAAACTGGTGTTGTTGATGTTGAAGAAGATGAAGGAGACGATGAAGATGAAGAGGACACCACTGAACAAGATGATGATAATGTTTTGAATTTTGGTATGTTGTTATGTACGAGCATTGAACCGATTGATTCCAACTGTATTATGAACAAAATTGTTGTGGTGGATCACGATCCCACGATTTATTTTTGTATTTTTATCTGATGTTCCGATCACGGCGAAAATATTAATTTTAATCATGATGAATAATAATAATAATCGAAATCACATTGCCCAATTTAATATTTTATCATTAACTGATTTTTGCAAATTGCTTAACTCTTGTTGATTAACTGATCACTATTAATTTTGCATTTGCATAATTATATTATATTATATTTTAATTGAATCATCTCGTATGATGGTAAAAAATCATGGCCTTTCATCATATTGTA
>NW_025407964.1:28254-30285 GCF_008403515.1 Naegleria fowleri
AAAAATCATGGCCTTTCATCATATTGTAATTCTTCCATTTACTACTTGCAGACAATGCTCCTCTTCTGGAAAATGTTGAAGATGAAGAGGAAGATGATGTCCTTATGGGTGATGATTTGGCAGGAGATATTTACTATGGAGAATACGAGATTGACCAAGATACTGTACTTGATCCATCCTCTCTTTTTGATATTGGACGCAACTTCCCAGCGCGATTGGAAAATTTGATTACAAGTGGAATGTTCTCAAATTTGAGTGGACAATTCCCACTTCGTTTGGGGATGGTGCCTCCACCTTACAGACCAGGAGGTGCTTCATCAGCAGATTATGAACCTGTTGGCACACAAGCTCCCTCAAGCAGTTCAACATCACGCTCTGACACTAGCCGTTACGGCGCTGCTCGTTTATTCAACATTGATTTTAGTGGAAGAAATCTTGATTATGGTACGACTGTTTTTTCATCTTCAGGACTTTCTCGCTCTTCAGCTGCTTCGGTACCTGCAGAATTGGAACAAATGCTTACTGAATTGTTGAAAGATGACTCTGATTCTAGCTCTAACATTTTAAAGCCAAAAAAAGTATCTGAAAGAAGATCATCATTTGGGCTTGGATTGACACCAAGTGCACCAAGAAGTATAAGTCCAACCAGGTCCACCTCACCAACTGAATCTGATGCGAGCGAAGCAAGTGACGCAGAAGAACCAATTCTTCCTCGTCCAATCACTCCTCAACCCGTTCAGGATCAACCTGTTACTCCAACAGCAGCTACACCAGTCACTTTTGAACCTGTAGTAACACCAAGCAATTTGCCAAGTAACATTGTGGATGTGTCTCCAATTCCTCAGGTTGATACTTCACAACAATCAACTTTGAATATCCCTATTATTCCAGAGGTACCACCATCTGTCACAGGAAACACAGATCTCAGCACTAGTGCAGCAACAACAACCACTACTTCAGATATGATTTTGTTACAACCTACCAACACCACTGTCGAACAACCATCAGTGGTGACCCTCGAACAAATGATCTCAAGCTTGTCTGGTTTGGATTCATTGTTGCCTCGACAATCAGCTGCCACAAGTAGTTCAATTGATGCAACTGCAAATACCACTGCTACTTCTTCAAGTGACGCGACACTACCGACAGCAACTCCAGTCGAGCAAGAGCAAGCGACAAGTAGTAACACCGCTCCTCCTACCTCTTCCACAACCACTACAACAACCCAAGAATTTGCCATTGACCCTCAATTTTTGGCTGCTATTCCAGACGACATTAGACAAGAGGTACTTGCCACTCACATTGCATCTCTTGTAGACATTTCTTCCACAAGCGAGGAAACAACTATTAGTCAAGATTTTTGAACGCTTTGCCTTTGGAGATTAGAAATGAGGTTTTACAATTAGAAAGAGAATTGCGAGAGCAACAACGAAGAAGATCTGCAACTAGATCATCTCCCTCTCATACCTTACCAACAGCTCAAGAGACCACCCCTTCTACTACTGGAGCAGCGTCAGCTACACCTCCTCCATCCACTACCACCTCTTCAGCAAATCCTCCTCCAACTCAAGAGCGTGAGCTTAGTACGGCTGAATTCTTGATGTCACTCCCTCCGGATCTTCGTAACGAAATCTATCTCACAACAGATGAAGAAGTTCTCAGACAACTCCCACCAGAAATGGCTGAGGAGGCTTATAACGTTAGACAACTTCAATATCAACGTCAAAGTCGCCAAAGAGATATCAGAAGACAACAACAACAAGAAACAACCAGATCAAATTTCTTAGCAAAAGCAATCAAGAAGCAAATTTCTCAAGTTGACAAGAAGGAAGAAGAGTTAGAGCCAATCCTAAAAGAAGAGGATATCTCTCTTCTTTTAAGGCTGCTCTATGTTCCAAATGTCAAGAAGACTATATTGACCAGCGTTATTCAACAATTGTGCACCCTTAAACAATCGAGCAACATCATTGTGAAGCAATTACGTTCCATGCTACTTTATCATGGTTCGCCTATTGAGCAGGTACCAGAAAA